>NC_134692.1:145422295-145539795 GCF_050947455.1 Rhinoderma darwinii | reverse complement strand
TGCGCTGCAGGGTCGTGACGAGACGTCCTGCGATGATGAGGATGAAGTTATAGAGCGCGCTGTAACGTAGAGACGTGTCTGCTGTAGGGTCTGTGGAGTATATACAGTATATACCGTGTCCTCCATCATTCTGCGCTCATTAACTTATTAATATATCTTCATAGCGGTCGGAGCTTTGTTTTCTGATCCAGAGCTCCAAACCCCCTGCAAAGATGTAGCATTACATGATAAATGATGTCTGCCTGAAGTCTTCTACTATTGAGGCTTATTGTAAGAGTCTCAGCACAAAATGCGTCTGCTTTTATTTGAAGGTTTTTGCTGCTTATGGTCTTGCCGGAAAGTTGCCCCAACCATGTCCTGCTCACACAGCTGAGAGGTTGTTACAATGTATCAGTGCCGAGAAGAGATATCGGAGTGGAGTCCAGGACAGGAGAAAGGTTTGTGCTCCTGCTGTGTCCACAGAGGATCGTCAGCGCTTGTACATTGTAACATGCACATCAGCTGTGTGAGCAGGACTAGGTCAGGACGGGTTTTCATGTTTAGATTCCGGTTAATGTTCACGTTTAAATGTTGTCTTCACTTTATTTTATCTTTCTTTCTCATTTTGTGTTTATATTTTTTCAGGATTTTGTCAGTACGTTGCAGGCAGAACACTTCAGCTTTGCTTCTCCAATGGAGGTAATAACGTAATATCATAAACTGGCCACTAGAGGCAGCGTATCAGTCCCCAAAATCAGGAAGAGTCACCCCGCACCCCTGATCTCCACGAATCCTGTTCATCTGGATTACGGCTTCACCCGCTCTATAGTCCAAGGAATTGAAACCAAGACATTTCCAAATAATCTTTTTTAGAAGTCTTGAGACATTTTGCTTTGAATGTTTCTGAAAATGTCTCGTGAAGAATAAGTTGCCGTCTAACCAGTGACGCGCTTTGTAATATCGATGATTCCCCACATTTCCTTGCGCCATTTCTTTTCTGTCCTGAGTCACGATGTGTTTTCTCACTCTGGCCACTAGAGGGCGTCTCCCGATCCCCGCTGTGCTATATAATTATGGGACTGATATTCCTCGTCATCGCACTTCATCTTCATTAACGCCTCGTTCTTTTTTTTTTTTACAGATGTTCTATGTATTCGAAAACCTCAAAAACATGAAAAACACTGTTAGAAAATTGCAGGAATTTGTGGAAAAAGAGGTAGCCGGATTATTCCTGTATCTGTGTGCAGTGCGCTGGGCGTTAGAGGTCGCTCTGCTCCTTCTGTTTTACTTAAAGGAATTGTCCAGAATTAAAAAAACATGACTGCCCTCTTCCAGAAACAGCGCCACTCCTATCCACAGGTTGTGTCTGGTATTACAGCTAAGCCCATGGACAGGGGCGACGCAGTTTTTAGAAGAAAGCCGCCATGTTTTTCTAATCTTGGACAATCCCTTTAAACTCTACTCTTAATCATTCACATTGGACTTTTTTCAAGGTTCCCCCTGTGCAGCATCCGCTCATGAGATCCACCGTGATCACAAACTGAACCAATTATTACTGGTGACAACCGGCCTCTCTTTCACTTTCTGGTTGTCACTGCTCCTCCCCTTTTTACTAACACCACTGAATAGTAATATGATATTGTAAATTGTCCAAACTTGGGATTAATCGAGGGGAAATACAACAAATTCTCTTCATGGTGACGGGTCCGTTGTCATAATGGTCCCATGATGTGTATATAGCGGCAGTCCTGGCCAATGACATGGGCTCTGACCTCTGTGCTTCCTCCTTAGGCTCCCATCACATCTTCTCTATTCAAGATCTTGAGGGTTCGGCCCTCTCAGATGAGGATTAAAGTCAATGAGGAGGCGTCTCGTCTTCTGGATGAGTATGAGAAGAGTCTGAAAGGCGGCAATGACACATCGAGGATGAAGCTTATGGACGAGATGAAGACCCTCTTGGACCAAGTAGTGGATAATTTCTGCACCGAATACTCCAAGCGCTTCACAAAGTGTGCAGTGGGGATCGGTTGTGCGGTGGGGGGAGGTGTCCTCAGCTTGGCCGGAGGCGTCCTGGGAGTTGCTGTGGTTGGAACAGTCCTGGCGACAGAAGCCGTGGCATTATTGGGCAGCACGACTGCCGCCGTGGTCACCGGTGCAGTTGGCGGGTCTGTCACCCTAGGGGCCATCGGGACTGGAGTCGGGGCAGGTGTAGGGGGTGTTATTGGACATAAAGAGAAGAAAAAGGATCAGACGACTGATGATAGATCTAATAACAATGGCTCAACATCCGAAGACACCCAACAGCTGGTGCCAAAGCCAGAGTGAGGCTGCTGCTCAGAACAATGACCCCCATCATTGTAGGTATAGACGTCATGCGGCTCCAATGAGACCCTATAGAAGCCCCTATTCAAGTCAACATTTCTTTATAGATTCTATGGGCAGCTGTGGCCCCTTCTTCCATGGGGCCCAATGGCTTCTGATTACTCTAGATATAATGCACTGGTGGCAGCTTTTTTCATGTAGGGGGCGCTATGATCGAGGGATTATATGAGAAGTCTCCACGGAAAGTAATGGGGCAACTGCTCCTGTCACTGAAAGGGGTTTCCTATAACAAAACCTCTTATTGACTAGATCTGCGATGAGTGGGGTCCGGAGGCAGCTGAGCGCTCACTCCGATGTTTCATTGACTGTAATGGCGGTGACTGTGAATGTGCGGCCACTTCTCCATCAGGTAGAGGGGAGCTGAGGGCCTCGTTCTCGGGGTCTGTGGGGGCTCCAGACCGATGACTTTTATGGAATTCTAAACTGTGTAATATGTGAGGTCTCTGACGCCTCCGACAACGTCTTTCATAATATATTTCCCTATATTTTCTGTAAGGTGAAGAATTGTAAACGATGAAAAATAAAAACTATAAAAAAGAGTTTTAAATGTATCAATAAAAACCAAAATCTCAGCCAAAAGTCACCCGACTGTTTACCTAAAAGGTTCCAAATTCTGTTCTGATTCGTTCTTTAACAGCGGCCGGCGCCTCCTGCAGACAGGTGTGTACAGCCCCTGTAGACGTCATATGCAGTGAGCTCCCCCTAGTGGTGGTGGGGAGACTGAAGTCACAAAAAATAAAGAACAAATGTCTACATTTCTTGGTCTGTTGTGGATTTTCGCAGAATATTGATGTCACCGCGTAGACCGAGTCTTAGGTTCCCTACACACGCTGCAAATATTGTTGCGTGAAATCTATGACACTGAAAATGCGTCCTATACATCTGCCTGCGGTTGTTTCTGCAGAAAACGCAAAATCTGCAGCGTGTGCAGACAGGATTATAAAAACATGGCGGCTTTCCTCTAAAAATAGCGCCACACCTGTCTACGGGTTGTGTCTGGTATTGCAGATCGGCTCTATTGAAGACAACTGTAAAAAAACGCCAAGGCCGGGAAAAATTGCGCCCAACTTTACTGTGAATTGCTGCGGTTTGCAATGTTTCCGGTTTAGTCGTTTTTTACAGTTGAAACGTGTAAAAGAAATGATTCACCTGGAAGAACCGCGCTGCACGAAAATGGCCATGAAAACACGCTTTTTTTTTTTTTTTTATGTGTTTTTTGACCATGCAGTCAAAAAAATAAAGCCCCATGTGAACATACCCTCAGGCAGCTAAATAACTGCCACATGCCACGAGGCAGAACTCCGGATGATGATCGGCAGTAAATGTGGATGACTACACCCAGCAGGATCAGCAACTCCCATCATGGAGGTAGATTCTGAGTAAATACAGTGATCAGTGGTGCCCGTGAAAAGGAGGAGCCCCCAATATTGTGCCGCCTGTCTGTTTCTGCCTTTCCGTAAACTTTGGGCCAATCGCTCACAATGCTGTTCCTCTTGGGGGAATAGGGTCCTGCATACCTCCCAATCATCCTGGATTCAGCGGGACAATCCCGGATTATGGGCGTTGTCCCGCTGTCCCCGGTGACCTTGTGTATGTCCCGCTGTCAACTGTATCTGCATCCTCAGGACGCAGATACAGATGAACCCATTCCTGAAGCAGGGAACAATCCGCTCCCTGCTTCAAAATTAGTTCAGACCAGAGGGAGCTCCTCCGCTCACCGAGGACGCCCCGGGAAGCCCTTGACATCACTGTCCATATATGGACACTGACGTCAGTGCCTACTGATTGAGCTTAATCCCCGTTGCCGATGATCTGGCCGGGTATTCCGCCCCTAGAGGAAACCCCTGTGGTCACTGTCCATATATGGACATTGACTCCAGGGGCTCCTCCCGGAGCCGAATCCCCGGCCAGAGTCGGCAACTGTTAGCCACTGACGTCATTGTCCATATAAGAACAGTGACATCAGGGCTTCCCTCTAGGAGTGGAATCCCCGGCCTATGCTCTAGCTGGGGATTACGCTCCTAGAGGGAGTCCCAATTGTGCTATCTACAAGTGGGGGGGAGTGTAGCACTATAAACATGGACACTGTGGCACTATCTACAAGGGCACTATCACTTTATAGTTGGGCAGTGGCACTAGGGGCAGCTTTGGGGGCATTATACTGTGTGGGAGGCACTATGGGATCATGATAATGTGTGGGTTGAACCGGGTGTGTATCTAGATTGGGTGGGATTAGAGGCGTGGATTAAAAGAAAGAACGTTTCCCACTGCATGCTACACGCGCCGCATCAGTTGTCCCTCTTTGTGATACTTGACAGTTGGGAGTTGTGGTTCTGCATCGGAATGTGACTGTGACCAACCAGAGCTGGGCCCCTTCTTTCTAAGGGCCCCATAGACTCCTCATGATCTACCTCTACAAGTAGATTAGAAAGTAAGGGTATGTGCACACACACTAATTACGTCCGTAATTGACGGACGTATTTCGGCCGCAAGTTCCGGACCGAACACAGTGCAGGGAGCCGGACTCCTAGCATCATACTTATGTACGATGCTAGAAGTCCCTGCCTCGCTGCAGGACAACTGTCCCGTACTGAAAACATGATTACAGTATGGGACAGTAGTTCCACGGAGAGGCCGGGACTCCTAGCGTCGTACATAACTATGATGCTAGGAGCCCGGCTCCCTGCACTGTGTCCGGTCTGGGACTTGCGGCCGAAATACGTCCGTCAATCACGGACGTAATTAGTGTGTGTGCACATACCCTAAGACTGGGCCCCGGCCAAAGATGATGCAGAGCAGATATTCCGTCTCTATAGACACTGCTGCCGTGATCAGGGGGAAGAATAGACAAAACAGAGAAAAAAAACTCTAAAACAAAATCTCCCACAATGCATCAGAAGTAGTGGAAGGGAGAAGTGGAGCGGTTGTCCCCAATAATTAATAGCAAATCCACCCGCAGCTTTATTGTTGCATTGATTTAGAGAAATGTGCCCCCCCCCCCATGATTTAGAGAAATGTGCCCCCCTATGATTTAGAGAAATGTGCCCTCCCCCCATGATTTAGAGAAATGTGCCCCCCCCCATGATTTAGAGAAATGTGCCCCCCTATGATTTAGAGAAATGTGCCCTCCCCCCATGATTTAGAGAAATGTGCCCCCCCCATGATTTAGAGAAATGTGCCCCCCCCATGATTTAGAGAAATGTGCCCCCCCCATGATTTAGAGAAATGTGCCCCCCCCATGATTTAGAGAAATGTGCCCCCCCCATGATTTAGAGAAATGTGCCCCCCCCCCATGATTTAGAGAAATGTTCTCCCACCATGATTTAGAGAAATGTGCCCCCCCCATGATTTAGAGACATGTGCCCCCCCATGATTTAGAGAAATGTGCCCCCCCATGATTTAGAGAAATGTGCCCCCCCATGATTTAGAGAAATGTGCCCCCCATGATTTAGAGAAATGTGCCCCCCCATCATTCAGAGATATGTTCCCCCCATTATTTAGAGAAATCTGCACCCCATGATTTAGAGAAATGTGCCCCCCCCATGATTTAGAGACATCTGCCCCCCCCCATGACTTCTGTAAATAACACTGCAATACTCAGCGAGGACAGCAGGTGGCAGAACAATATTGTATCCTGTGAACTTCTGCCGATCGCTCAATTCACTGTTCAGCAGCAAGCAGAGATCTTATAAACAGTGTAGAATTCGAACACAATGGAGGAGATTTACAGTGCGCCAAATAAGGGAATTTGAAAGGGGTGCGGCTACGAGAAATTCGCCACGGCACCAAATTTATTAACAGATTTTTTGATACAATATATTGGGGGACAGGAGAAATGCGTCTCAGATGCCAACCGCGCGCTGCCACGTCTCCTGCGCCGCGGTGATGAATTACACAGAATTGTCACCGTTTTTTCTGACTCCTGAATTCACAAATCTTATGACGATCCCGATAAACCTGCGCCAAAGTCTCCGAGAAACTTCCAGAACTTTACACGAGGATTTACAGGACACTTAACGAGCCCTTTAATGTTATGAAAAGCCAATCTGACTGAATACTTCTCACAGCTGGGGGTTTGTAACATCATATAGTTCTATTTTACCTGCACTGATACATTGTAACAAACTATCAGAACAGAGGCGACACTAGTGCTGCTGATGTGTTTATCTCAGAGGATTGTCTAGACTGATATGTTGTAACAAACCCTCAGCTGTGAGAAGTATCAGGTAAGGACGGGTATTCAGCCACTAATTTTAAACAACAATGTTTCAAGTCACTGACAGCAAGCAGGAATCTTAAAAACAGGAAGGAATTGAAACATTATGGGGAGATTTGATCTGCCATTTGCACGAGTTCTCTGGCAGGAAAAAAAGTCGAAACTTTTGGCCCCCGCTTGTTCTGCGCAAATGGGGGCGGGGCCACACTCAGACGGACAGATTTACTATCATATACGCCAGAAATCAGTGAAAACTATAGAGGAAATCTACGGCAGCTCGTACTCGCATAGATTTCAGTTTGTGGCGCACGGACAACACAAGATGCGCCAAATTTAAACAGAGTCGTGCGCCTCTCAATAAATGTGGCGCCTTTTACTCCAGCGTGCTGCCGTATATGACGATGAAACGCCGGTCTTTGCAAATTCCCCCCGAAGTCTATTATAAAGCTTTAGAACGTTCCACTACGCAACGATGAAGCTTCGTATACGGAGACGGGACACCGGCCCTTTAAATGGACTACCTGTCTACAACACGTTGTGCGGCGTCCATCATGTAAAGCTCCGGGACGCTCACGCTATAAAACGACTATAACGACCAATATAAACGCCATAAAACTTCCTCCAGAATTTATCACGTTCCACAAATGGTTAAATGACATATTCGGCTCTGCTGCATCAGGGCAGGCGGGCTTTAGTGTCACGAAGCAGGAAGAGCAGCTGTTGAAAATTAGCTGAGGAGGGGAGAGGCAGGACAGAGGGGCGGCTGCAGCAGATAAACATGGAGGCCAGGAGGTACGGGGAGGCAGACAGGCCGCAGCCTCGCGCCTCGCTGGGGACGACGCAGCGACGGACTGAGCCCCAGAAGAAGAAAGCGAGGAGGAGGCCGAGGAAAAATAGAGCGGCCGGATACAGCGAGACTGCCGAACCTATGAGGTGAGAGACCGATGTCGGACTGAGGGGCCCGGCCAATAATCCAGCACCGGTTGTGGATTAGCAGGTTTCCGGTGCTGCTCCACCTCTCATACGGGGTCGGGGGGGTTCTCCTCACAATAACCATTGTTTCTCCGTTTTCTCCAGTAATGACGCTCCACTGCCTCCGGATGGCGCTGTCAGTTTTCACAGTCTGATGGAGGACATCACCTGCTCCGTGTGTCTTGATGACTTGCAGAGTCCGGTGACCATCAGCTGCGGACACACCTTCTGTCGAAACTGCATCTCCACCCACTGGAGCACCCCACACCCGGAGGGTTACCTGTGCCCAGAGTGCCGGAAACAATGCCCCCGAAATCAGATTGCCCCCGACTATCGTCTGATGAACATCATCACCAAGATCCAACGGGGAATGCAAGAGAAGAACAGCGAGACGGTAACAACGCAGCGGGAGAAAAAAAAATCATGGAAAAATGATGGAGAGAAAATGGCGTAATCCACATCCGTTCTCTCCGCAGGAATGTCCGCCGTCCCCGGAGCAGGGTTACCCGCTGCAGCTGGTGTGGACGGATGAGAATGGCGGCTTACACTTGGATGAGTCGGTGGTCTGTGATTGCTTCATGAACAGAGGTCTGTCTGATTACCCCGTCTACCTGCTCTGCGTCATCGGAGAAAAGCGCCGCGGAAAGTCGTTCCTCATGAACTACATCATGAGAGCCTTGGCGAGTCAGGTGAGTGGAGGACAAGGGGGCACCAACGAAATGTCTGGGGGTCATTTATAAAAAGATTTTCTGTGTTTATTTACATTTCGGGATCATAGGGGTTGTCCTCGCCGACTTCCAGTGCCCGTTAATAAGAAGGGATGCCCTCTGGTCTCATTGGAGGTCCATTGACCTCAGTGATTTCTGCCGTCATAGAGGGGTCCGAGCGCTGGTCTTCCGGTAATCGGCTTCATTCCAGGGACCTGCCGTCCACGTGGGGGTAGTTGTTGCCCGGTTCTTCTCAAAAGTTTTGAGAATAAGCAATGCCCCCCCCCCATATGGTCGTGACCTATTCTACACGGTACACAGATAGTATCACTCCCATCATCACACCATAGACCGGGCAGGGAACATGCAGGAAGACCATGGACTCCTCATGCGGACATGACTGTCTCCTTAGGGTCGATGTGTGGGATTCGTGTTCTCTGCGACACGTCTGGTTTTCGTCTGAGGGGGTGAATAATTTCCTTGAATTTCAGTCGTCTTTTGAAATCTCTTGTAGGAGAAGGGCGAGAAGCTCAGTCTTGGAGCAAATGATGAGCCTCTCCAAGGCTTTGAATGGAAATGTGGCATCGACAGCACTACAAAGGGCATCTGGATGTGGAGCAGACCCTTCATCGTGGGCCATGAGGGAGAGAAGGTGAGAGACGTCGTTCCTGGACAGGGTTGTAGAAATATCGAATGCTGCCTGAAGGTTGATGGCCACGTCTTCCATCTGGTCTGAGCCTTCTTCTCCGTAGTGATCGTATTATTGTTCTGATCCACATTGACTCTTGGTTTTTACCTTCTCTTAGGTTGCCGTCTACATTTTGGACACAGAGGGGTCTCTGGACATTGAGGGGGACCGGGAGAGCTGCATTAAGTTGTCTGCATTGTCCATGCTCCTCAGCTCTCATTTGGTGAGGAACCTCCCAGTTCGTCCTTATTCCAGTCACCAGATAATGAGTTGTAGATCTTATCGGGTATAACCGGCATTCTATTGCCTCTTCTAGGTTTTCAATGTGGCCGGAAGCTTAAAGGAGACAGAACTGGACTACATGGAGGTGAGTGTTGTGTGGACCGTGGTCTATCATCTGCAGATCCTGCAGGATCACTGGTTTAGGATGAACATTATAAAGTAGAGGTCTGTCGGAGTACATGGGTTCTGGGATATATGGTGGGTTCCTATAGGGGTGTAGGACATATGGGTGACTGGTTCGTCTTTTGGGTGCTCTGAATATACAGACATGAGGCTGAGGACTGACCGGTTCCTCTGACTACGAGCAGGATGGATTGGACACCGCCGTGCTCTGAGTCCATACAAGTTATACTGGAGGAGTCTCACTCTTCAGATGCCCGTATAGAGACGTGACTGGGGAAACGTGGGTATTTGATATATATTTCTAGTTCTTGGAGTTTGGAGGGATTTAATGGCTTCATGGAGGACTTCTTGTGACCACTGACTGAGGAACATGATCTACAAGGAGATGGATCTGGGAAAGATCATTACTTGCTATAACTGGACTGAGGTGACATAGTTTACGACTAGTTCCAATATATAGTTTGGGCTTCAACTTTCCACCCATAGGTTAAGTGGCTATTTTATAAGTGGGTCTGATATGGGTGCGTTAGATTGTCCTGTCCATGTAGACCGTTGCCTTCTATGTACAGACTATGTGATGGTTATCTAATGACTAACACGTCCACTGTCCTTCCAGATGTATCTCCACATGGGAGAAGAGTTGGGCTCTCCAGGTTTACAGGTAGGTGATCTGGTCTCGTCTTCTCCAGGTCCTCCATAGTCCATTCACACTTCCTTCTTCCAACTCCACCAGTCTCTGTAGCAGATCGAGATTATTATCCTACATGGGACATTAAAAAGCTCATCATATCCCCTTTATTTTGGATGATTGATTTACACCCGGTCTCTTGTGTATGTTTCAGTACTTGGACATTTTAATCAGAGACTGGCATGACTCCAACAATTGTGGCAGAGAAGAAGCTCAGTCTTATATCCGCCGGGAAGTTGAGGTATGAAAGTTCATGAATGTTCTTCTCCCCAACTCCATCCTGTATCTACACGGGCAGATTTCTACCACTGTGACATCAGATTTTTCGGGTGTAGAAGAAGTGGTCCTCTTAACAAGCTGTATCCCTTTCCTATTGCCCAAGTATCTCCCCTCTCCAAAGGCAACATAAGTAGGTAAACAGCCAGAAGACCACGCCACCACTCTCTCCTACCCACGCCACCACTCTCTCCTACCCATGCCACAACTCTCTCCTACCCACGCCACAACTCTATCCTACGAAGGAAGGGGGTACCTGAAGTCCTAGAATCGCACCAGTCGGGGTCTCCTGTGACCTCTGCCTGGCATACCACGTTCCTACCAGTGACCTCTCATTGTGTGTCGGGTCTTTAGACCTTTCGCTTCCTTCCCTCTTGTTACTCCAGATCGTCACCATATAACATTTCATTTGTATTTCTGTTTTTCTCTCCATCTTAGAAACTCCAGAAGGGCTGTAATTACCCCAAAGTTTTATGGGATCTGGAGAGGAGTCACACCCGCTGCTTCCTACTCCCACACCCAGGCAAAGGCATCACAGGAGAGAGCCAGGGGAGACTCCAAGGTAAGGTCCTTCACGACAATGGAGGAAGATACAACATCTGCCCAATTATCAGACTGATCTGACGGAAGGGGAAACGTAAGTTCTATGATTACAAGAAGATGGGAGTCCCTGGTTTGGGTAATAACCCTAGTCATGTATAAAGAGACGGACCTATAGGGGGCAGTGTTCTTCCTTCCGGAGGAGAGCTATTTTGTATACTTTTTCCCAGGGAGCATTGTCCTATAGACTCCTCACACCAGCTGGATCTCCGCGTGGAGAATCAGTACCGTGTCAGAAAGACGTCACCATTTCAATGATTTTTGGACCATGAGGCTTTGCTACTATAAAGTTTACACAAGACTATCCCGGGGATGGTGGGTGACAACTACTGGTGGGTCATGGTTTGAGACCCATTTCATACTTGTTGTAGCGTCTCCAGACGTCGGGGTCACATTCTCTGTTCCTGATGTGAATTTGATGTTTCTTATGTTACAATAATCTGACGCAGGCCGTGTGTGATCTCATCCTCGCAGATATGGACACGGATTTCCAGGACAATCTGAGGTTGTACGTGAAGGATGTGGTGCAGGGAGTGTGGCACCGGACTAAGACCAGCGAAACAGGAGAAGTGCTGACCTGCGGCCGCGTTCCCTCCATGCTGCAGGTGAGTGGAGGAGGACGAGCGTCATTCTGTTCAGCGCAGGAAAACGGCGCCAATTTGTATCTTCTGCATTTCTGGTCAAGTTGCCTCTTAGGGAAAGTTGAAGGTTTTTTTTTTATGCTTTGTTTTTTTTCCTCAGACACTTCACCCAACATATTAGTATTTCAGGGGCGGAAGGGTGGGGCTGTGACAACCTGTCAGTAATAAATATATATATTTGGATGGGCATGTATTTCGAGGTTTTGACTAGAACACGGGATGACTCGTCTTTCTTCTAGGATTTTGTTGATGTTCTGAATCAGCAGAAGTTTGGTTTTTCATCCCCGATGGAGGTGAGTGATGTCATCATATTAGATCTGAGTTAAATCTGTAAAGCATGAAATGCTACATGAGACTTTTATAGAAGGAGCCGATGTACAGAACTGCTCGATTCCTCCAAATCTTCACACACTGAGACCCAAACTTACTCATTAGGGGGCGATCTGGGGGGGGTCACTCGCTGCACGGGCCATATGGTTCCTGGACTGTGTGTCTGGAGGGGAAAAGAGAGGTTATGTGTGATTACATATATAGCAGAGCCGGCTCCAGTCCATGGGATGATTACAGATATAGCAGAGCCGGCTCCAGTCCATGGGATGATTACAGATATAGCAGAGCCGGCTCCAGTCCATGGGATGATTACATATATAGCAGAGCCGGCTCCAGTCCATGGGATGATTACATACATAGCAGAGCCGGCTCCAGTCCATGGGATGATTACATACATAGCAGAGCCGGCTCCAGTCCATGGGATGATTACATACATAGCAGAGGTGGCTCCAGTCCATGGGATGATTACATACATAGCAGAAGCGGCTCCAGTCCATGGGATGATTACATATATAGCAGGGCCGGCTCCAGTCCATGGGATCATTACATACATAGCAGAGCCGGCTCCAGTCCATGGGATGATTACATATATAGCAGGGCCGGCACCTGTCCATGTGATGATTACATATATAGCAGAGCCGGCTCCAGTCCATGTGATGATTACATATATAGCAGAGGCGGCTCCAGTCCATGTGATGATTACATATATAGCAGAGGCGGCTCCAGTCCATGGGATGATTACATATATATAGCAGAGCCGGCTCCAGTCCATGGGATGATTACATATATAGCAGAGCCGGCTCCAGTCCATGGGATGATTACATATATAGCAGGGCCGGCTCCAGTCCATGGGATGATTACATATATAGCAGGGCTGGCACCTGTCCATGTGATCATTACATACATAGCAGAGCCGGCTCCAGTCCATGGGATGATTACATATATAGCAGGGCCGGCACCTGTCCATGTGATGATTACATATATAGCAGAGCCGGCTCCAGTCCATGTGATGATTACATATATAGCAGAGGCGGCTCCAGTCCATGGGATGATTACATATATATAGCAGAGCCGGCTCCAGTCCATGGGATGATTACATATATAGCAGAGCCGGCACAAGTCCATGGGATGATTACATATATAGCAGGGCCGGCTCCAGTCCATGTGATGATTACATATATAGCAGAGGCGGCTCCAGTCCATGGGATGATTACATATATATAGCAGAGCCGGCTCCAGTCCATGGGATGATTACATACATAGCAGAGCCGGCTCCAGTCCATGGGATGATTACATACATAGCAGAGCCGGCTCCAGTCCATGGGATGATTACATACATAGCTGAGCCGGCACCAGTCCATGTGATGATTACATACATAGCAGAGCCGGCACAAGTCCATGTGATGATTACATACATAGCAGGGCCGGCACCTGTCCATGGGATGATTACATATATAGCAGAGCCGGCTCCAGTCCATGGGATGATTACATATATAGCAGAGCCGGCACCAGTCCATGTGATGATTACATACATAGCAGAGGCGGCTCCAGTCCATGTGATGATTACATATATAGCAGAGGCGGCTCCAGTCCATGTGATGATTACATACATAGCAGAGGCGGCTCCAGTCCATGGGATGATTACATACATAGCAGAGCCGGCTCCAGTCCATGTGATGATTACATACATAGCAGAGGTGGCTCCAGTCCATGGGATGATTACATACATAGCAGAAGCGGCTCCAGTCCATGGGATGATTACATACATAGCAGAGCTTACATATATAGCAGAGCCGGTTCCAGTTTAGCACCAGTGTAACCTACAGGAAGAGGAACAACTTGTGTCTTCGAAGAAAAATGCTTTTGAAAGTGAATGGCAAATGTCAGACCTGATCACTGACTGCAAATCAGAACTAGAAAAGAACGAGACTTTCACTGCGGCACCTTCAAAGGGATCTCCAGTCACTGCTCTGAAACTCCACGGGAAGATGTCACTTAGGTTCCTTTATTAAGTTTTTGTGGTTTTGGTGTCAAAATATGTTATTTTTTTTCAGCCTTTACCTCCTACACTGTAATGGATCAGACAATGCATTGAAATCAGTGTAAAACTTGAGGAACCATAAAAAGAGGGAGGAGCTAGGAGCTGCAGAGGGAAGGACAAAAAGGAGCTGCAAAAATGAGGGAGGAGCTATAGAGGGAGGGTATAAGAGCAGGGAGAAATCTCACGAGGAGCCACAGAGGGAGGGAGGAGCCAATAAAATGAGGAACGGCATAGGTTGATGTAGGAAGAGGAGATTTCGCAGTCTTACAGAAGTTGCCAACATATAACATTCCCGGGTTACTAGTCTTTGGAGGAGCGGCTCCTTTCTCAAGTTGGACAATTTTGGTCATACATGGCATCATCTTAGTGTGTGTGTGTGTGTTTGTATGTGTGTGTGTGTGTATATGTATATATATATATATATATACACACACACACACTGTATACACACACACACACACACACACACACACACGTTTTGTATCCTTCCTTCTTACATGACGGATGGGCTCCTGCACTGGGGTCTAGGACGGGCGGACGTCTCCGGGTGTTGGGGTGACTCTGGCCTCTGGCCACCTAAACTCAGTCCTTCTGCGTCTCCCAATTGTCTTGTCTTCTTCACCCCACAGATGTTTTATGCGATCAAAAACAGAAAGATCATGGAAAGCACCAAAGAGGAGTTCCGGGAATTCCTGAAGAAGCTGGTTAGTCCGGAGCTTTCAATTTTCTTGACTTGGGGGGGGGGGATTCAAAATTTTCTTCACCAAAACTTTTAACTGAAAATATCCGAATAATGACGTTATGTGACCTGATAATCATGTAGACCTAACCCTGGATCATCTGCAGGTTATGAACATGGAAGGTTGACCTTGATGGATAGAAGCCCTTCATTGTGTCCTTTTCTCTCCTCTCTGTAGCCAAACTACCGCTTTCCATCCACAATGCAGACCCTGGTCTCTGAGAAGTCAGCAGAACTCGCCAAAAAGTTCCAAGACTCGCTCCTGGGTCGCAACCCCGGTCATCACGCTGCGCTGCAGGAAGAACTGGAGGCTCATCTTATGGAGGAGCAGAAAATGTTTTGCTCCGGTTACAACAAGCGTCTCACATACAATGCCGTCACACTGGGGGCCACTGTCGGTTTTGGGTTATATGGGGCGATCGGGGCTGTGGCTGCACAACCGGCAGTGGCCGTAGCAGAGGGGACTGTAGCCATGGAGGTAGTGGCAAACACCGTTGCAGTGCTGAAAACGGGCGTCTCTGCACTAGTGGGGCGATTTTTCCGGGGTGGGTTATAACTCATGTTACAGGGTCACACCTCCGTCTATAGGGGTGTTCTGGGGCAGAATCTCCATAATACAACTTTTCAAGTCCACACCAATACAACCAGCAACTTTATGTAGTCAGAATATATTGCTTGGCTTTAGGGCAGACAAATCTGTTATCAGTGGGGGACAATTGGGGCGCCTGACTGGCAAGACATTCACTGGGTGCCACGCTGGTCTACTGTGCCAACCAGCTCAATACAAGGGCGACAGAGAAGCGGGAGGGAAATCAATGACATTGTGTGTCCTGTATTATTACTCAATAAATAACGCTGCTGCTTCATCACCTGCAGATAATTCTAATACTGGATCCTTAGACAATGTATGAAGGGTCTCATATGGCCATCGGGGGAGGGGCAGTGATCGTTACCGCTCATATCTGAAAGTGACGCTCCCTAGTACTGATCCTTACATCGTCTTCTGCTCCACAGCCAGAGACTAGGAAATAACCGCTCTGTAATTATCTGAACTGTGACTGTTCTGCCCTCAGGTAACGAAAAGTCTCCCAGCCCCAATACAGGGGAATGTTAGAATCCAAGTTATGTAACATTCACACGCGGCAGACATTTCTACAAGTGTCCGATTCATCTCAAAGGGGTTTACAGAAATCCATGAACCTGCTGCAAAAACAATCCAATTCACATGTATAGAAAGGAGTTTCTTATCCTGTACTGATCCTGAGTTATATCCTGTATTATACTCCAGAGCTGCACTCACTATTCTGCTGGTGGAGTCACTGTGTACATGCATTACATTACTTATCCTGTACTGATCCTGAGTTATATCCTGTATTATACTCCAGAGCTGCACTCACTATTCTGCTGGTGGAGTCACTGTGTACATGCATTACATTACTTATCCTGTACTGATCCTGAGTTATATCCTGTATCTCTTTATTTTATATAAATTTACAAAACATAAACTGAAAAACAAATACATAACTAATTCCATATAACCAAAAAGTCACAACCAAATTCTTATAAACAAATTTTCTTATATACATTTCTGTATATGAGAAGAGAAAACGATACCAGACCCGGCCACATACACCCCAATCTTATATACTTACATCTACACTTCATCCGAAACTAAACAATAACTAGAATATATACAAACATCATATAAACGTAATCCAAAGTACCAACAGAAAATCCCCCGACCCGCGTCAACCAAGGGCCTAAAGAAACAACATAATAATGATGATAATAATAATAAAACAACAACATAATAATAATAAAATAATAATAATAATAACCCCAAAAATCCAAAATATAATAATACTAATCCCAATTTTTTTTTTTTTTTTTATCCTTTTTTTTTTTTTATATATATATATTTTTTAATCACACTATACACATCCTGACTTTCCCTAACCTTACCCTTCTTACCTAAACTCCACCACCCCAGCCAGCATCTCGCCTCATGTCCTCTCACGTCCGCATAGTCCAGATGCTGGCCCCCACCACCACACCCAACACCCCAGCCCAGCCCCCCGCCCCATGTCCTCCCATGTCCGCATAGTCCGGGGCTGGGTCAGGCAAACCCCCCCCCCGACCCCCTCCCAACCTATCTATTAACCCCCTTAAGTCTATCCCTATTCTAACAACATTTCTACATTATAATACAATACACGTCACCAACTTGTCCAAATACCAAACCATATACAAAATACACCGTACCCGAAAGCACCAAGTTCGGTCGCTTGTAAACCTTTTTCCTGCCATTTCAATCCTAAACAAAACAAAAATCTTCCAGTGCTTACCTAGCCCATCACCAGATAGAGAGAAGGGAAAGCCCCCCCCAGCTCCCCCCCAGAGGCCAAGGTACCACGTCCACCGCTGCACCCTCCCTATCGCTTGCCCTATCTCCTTACCCTATTACTAGCCCTTTCTTGACCCTATTGAAAGCTGACCCTATGCTGACCCTCACCTTTCCCTTATTCCAAGTCCTATCGCTATATTTTTTATTGGTGCCTCAGCGGAACGCAGACCCCCACCTCCAGTTGAGCACCGGTGACGACTCCCCCTCCCTCATGAAGGCAGACACATTAAGGCACCCAAAAGGAAAAGCCCCTCCAAAGACGAGAGGCTTTGGATGCTCCCAATCTGCCAACCTCCAAAGAATGCACCTTCACCAGGTCACCCATGATATTGCTAACAACCTCATCCACTAAGAGGATTTTCTTCTGGGTAGAAACTAGACATCGTGCATTCCACATAAAGTGCCTGACCACTATACTGACTAGAAACAAGGTGCAATGGTCCCTACCACCGAGGTCTCCGAACACTCCATAGGCCCACCCAGCATAGGAGAGGCTGGTTAGGCCTGGCCAACCAATGGAGGCTCCCACCCTTTTGTATACCTCTGTATTGAAAGGGCAATGAAGCAGGAAATGCTCCATGCTTTCCAGCACTCCGCCACACTCCTCCCGGGGGCAATCCCGATCATCAGAGCTTCTGCACTTTAGATTGTCCCTCACATACAGTCTCCCATGGAAGCAACGCCAAGCCAGATCCCAAAACTTCTGGGGAATCCTCGCTGAATTTAAAAGTTTTAATCCCGCCCCGAGGTCACTACTTGGGCAGTCTTTGAGCACCAGGGGCTTCTGGAAGTGGGTCATCAGGACCCTCCTGTCAAGAAATTTTCTCGACATGGTTCTGATCTCCCACACCTCCAGACCCCACCGGCGAACAATCTTCAGCGCCAGGGTGGCATAAGCCGGGAGATGTCCGTGAGGTGTACGCAGGTCTTTCACTTGCCCTCCTCTCTCCCATTCCTGGAAGAAAGGCCGAAACCACCCCCTGCAGGAGGATATCCACCAAGGAGCCCTCTCTTGCCAGAGGTTTGCCAGGTTGATCTTAACAAAGGTGTTCACTAGGAACACCACCGGGTTAACCATACCTAACCCGCCTAGTGTCCTTGGTAGGTAAGTAACCTCCCTCTTGATTAGGTTGAGCCTGTTCCCCCATAACAGCTGGAAGAACAGGCTATAGACCCGAGTCCAGAGAGGTTCTGGCAAGATGCACACACTGCCCAGGTAAAGCAACATGGGCACCAGGTAGGCCTTGGCCAAGTGAACCCTTTCCCTCAGGGTTAAGGACCAACCCTTCCATTGGTCGACCTTCTGGGCAACTAGATTCAGCCTATCCTCCCAGTTCTTCTTGGGGTAATCACCCGGGCCAAATTCGACTCCTAAGATCTTAGCAGACCCCTGAGGCTCTGGAAGGGTGTCCGGGAGATCAAAACCAGGATCTCCTCCTCCCAGCCAGAGACTTTTGCACTTATCCCGGTTGATCTTGGACCCAGATGCCAATGAGTAACGCTCCACTTCCGACATCACCCACTCTGCCTCCCCTCTCGAGGAGACAAAAATGGAGACGTCGTCTGCGTACGCAACCACCCTCTGAGTGGCCTCCGGCCCCTCCAGGCCGGCCCCGACTCCCGCCAATGGCCCACGATCGATCCTTTTAAGAAAAGGATCAATTGCGAACGCATATAGCAAAGGGCTCAAGGGACAACCCTGGCGGACACCAGACCCAACCTCAAAGGGGGTTCCAACCCAACCGTTCACCAGCGCAAAAGTCTCAGCCCCAGTGTATAAGGTCTGTAGCCAATTGACAAACCCCCCCGGTAGGCCGTACCTCAGAAGGACCGACCAGAGGTACTCGTGGTCCACCCGGTCAAAAGCCTTGGCCTGGTCCAAGGACAGGATGTACCCCTCCCACCGACCAGAATTTCCCTGCTCCACTGCCTCTCTGACACTGAGGACAGCACTAAATGTGCTGCGGCCTGGAACAGAACAATGCTGGACCGGCGAAAGGAGCCGGGATGCAAACTTCACCAGCCGATTAAACAGCACCTTTGCGAGAACCTTTCTGTCCGTATTGAGCAGCGCTATGGGACGCCAATTCTCAATACGGGTCGAGTCTTTACCCTTCGATAAAACGATCAAGGCCGACCTCCTCATTGACATTGGCAAAGTACCCGAGGAAAGGCACTCATTAAACACCTCAGTCAAGAGGGGAACTAGGGTTCCTTTAAAAGTCTTATAAAACTCGGATGTTAAGCCATCCGGCCCTGGCGATTTTTTGAGGGCAAGCCCATCAATCGCCAATCCCACTTCCTCTTCCTTGATCGAATCTATCAAAACACCGAGAGAGGGGTCTACCCCTGGCTCAGGGATGGTTTCAGCCAGGAAAGCCGACATCTCGTCTCGGTTTGGATCTTGCTTCCCCAAGAGGTGCGAGTAGAAGGATCTGACGACCTCCAAGATCCCTGATTTGGATCTCTTCAGAGATCCTGTACTATCAATCAGTCCTGTCACAACCTTACGACTCACTGACATCTTACAGTTCCTGTAGGGGTCGGGCGAGCGGTACCTCCCGAAATCCCTCTCAAGAACTAAAGATGTGTGCCTATCATACTGACACCTCCTGAGCAAAGCTTTCACCACGGAGATCTCCTCCCCACTACCCCCGGTTGAGACCAGATGTTCGAGTTTCCTCCTCAGTTCCTGATATAGGCGGTACCTACTCATGGACCTGAGGCTCGAGAGCCTGCGGAAAAATCCTGCCACCCGGACTTTAAACAACTCCCACCACTCAGACTTAGTACCACTGAGATCCAACAAAGGTACCTGGCTCTGAAGAAAATCCTCAAAGGCCTGTCTTATCTCCGCTTCTTCCAAGAGAGTAGAATTCAGCCTCCACATACCTCTTCCCATCTGGAGGGACTCTGCAATGTTCAAAGAGAAAATAATCATACAGTGATCGGAGAACTCCACCTCAACAACGGACACTGGTGAAGAGATGGCTTCCTCCTTCAAAAAAAACCTGTCTATCCTAGACCTACAACTACCTCTACGATAGGTGAAACCCGAGTGGCCTGGGGTATGCCTGATGTGGATATCCACCAGGCGAGCATCGCTAACTATATTTTTTAATGCTACACTATCGTAGGTCAATTTTTTATCTCCGGAACCTCCTCTATCTCGGGGCCTCACGACAGTATTGAAGTCCCCTCCAAAGATAACTTGTCGACCTGAAAAAAGGAAAGGCTTAATCCTCATGAAGAGACTTTTACGGTCCCATTTGCTCTGGGGTCCGTATATATTGATTAGTCTTAATTCCTGTCCCCTCATGAGGACATCTAAGATCAAGCACCTCCCCATTTCTAACTCAATCATCCGTCGGCATGTTACCGGTGCGGTGAAAAGGACCGCCACTCCGCTATAGGGCTCAGCCGCAAGAGACCAGTAGGAGGGCCCGCGTCGCCACTCCCTCCTAGATTTAACGACGTCTGCCAAAAGTGACAGCCTGGTCTCCTGCAAAAACAAAATGTCGGCTTCAACTCGGCCAAGAAAATCAAAGGCTGCAAATCTCGCCCTATCTGACTTAATGCTGGCAACGTTAATTGATGCCAGCGTCAACGGAGTGGGTGCCGCCATCATGGATGTTTGAGTTAGACGGCTTTCTTCTTCCCACCCCCCCCTCTATCTGATGAGGACCCCCCTTCTTTGCCTCGCTTCTTGCAAACTGAGGAGTCCATATTCACCACCCTATTCCCATCTTCATCCCCAAGTACCGGGTCAACCTCCCCCTCTGGGGGCAACGGCCCCTGCAGCAGGGGAGGCTCAACGACTCTAGGGTGCCCTACCATGCCCTCCCTCTTAGTATGAGAGGCTGGAATGTCCACGAGAGCATGGTATCGATCAGTAGAGCGCACCAGGGGGGTACAGGATTTACCTTCCTGGGCCAGGGCGGGGCCAGATGTATTTGGCCCTTGGGTTTTGCCCGGTGTCCCTTTTGCTGTAGGCTGAGTCCTCTCTTCCTCTCCCACACTTTCATAGTGGGAGGACTGAGAGTCCTCAGCCCTCTGCTCCCTTTGGATCCTCCTCATCTCCCCATTCAATTCGGCCTCCCCAGGGGCATCAGATTCAGGGGGGGCATCCAGATCCGAATCAGAGGTTGTCCCAGTTTCCTGGAGCGCCCTCCAAATCCTCTCCTTCCTTCGCTTCTCCGCCCTTCTCTGGCGAGAAGGGGGACCCTTCTTTGCATTCTTCCCTTGCCCCTGTGCCCCATCGTCCCTGCCCGCACCCTCACCCACGGAGGCCTCCCTCCTTTCATCCTCCGCAGGTTTGGAACAAGCATTGACAACAGAGCGAGGACACCGACTGAACGGGTGACCTAAGTCACCACACAGGTTGCACCGAATACGGTCACACGATGCGGCTAGATGACCAATCCCCCCACAATGAGCACACTTCTGCACCTTGCAGCCTGCACTCAAATGTGAGGGGTCGCCACACCGGTGACACAACTTCGGCTGCCCCTGGTAGAAGACAAGGATCCGATCTCTTCCCAGGAAAGCAGACGATGGTATGTGGGACACCGTCTGTCCCAGACGCTTTAATTTAACCATGAACGTCCAGGCCCCTGACCAGATGCCAAACTCATCCATGTTCTTCCGTGGCATCTCTACTACCTCTCCGTACCTTCCCAACCAGGTCATGATATCAATACAAGAGAGTGACTCATTACGGGTAAGAACGGTCACTCTCTTGGGACCACTTTGGCGAGAAATTGCTTGTGCAGCAAAGTCTCGCCAGCCAGGCTCGTCCTTCATCAGCTCGTAGTTCCCCCAGAAGACCTCAAGGCCCCCTAGGTGAACAAAGCTGATGTCAAACTCGACCGAGCCATGAGGATGTATCAAGGCAAAGATGTCACTCGCCTTGAAGCCCATCCCCAGCAGCAGCTCCACCACCCTCTTTCTGGGAGGGCACGCATCATTGCCACGCCACCGGAGACGGACCACATTCCTCCTGGCTACAGCCTGCCCGGCTGTTGGGAGCGACCACTGATCTCCTCGTTGCTCTCGGAAGGCATTTAGACCATATCTGTCTATCCAGAAAGACAGGTCCTTCTGCACTCCCCCTATGGTTAGGGTTTGCTTTCCCTCTCTTAAAGCGTCCAAGAGACGTTGTTGCAAGTTACCGTCCCCGGACCTTGAGGATGAAGATGGGTGGGCCCGCTGTCCCCCCGCTGCCACCCCAGCATAAGACCTGCCGGATGTCACAGCAAGAGGAGCGCCAGGCCCATTGCCCCTGGTTGATACCCCATCCCCACCACCCACCACCTCACCACCTACAGACACAGCACTCAACACCCCATTACCAGCAGACACTCCAGCATCTTTATTTACAGACACCTGCATACCCCCAGCAGTTCCCACATCCACAGCCGCAACTTTTTTATTTAACCCACCAGGTCCCCCTGCAGTCATCCTTCTGGCCAGGCCTGGTTCTATGTTATGTATTTTTCCTGTACATTTTGTGTGGGTAGACACTGCTTCAGTCTCCGCATCATCAGGCACCGTTGCAGGGACGCCACCAGATGTTATAAGCGGTGTCCCCACTGTGCCCTCCGCCTCATTAACCTCCATCTTTTCTATGTGCGGAACATTTTTGGGAAAGGGGCCACCGCCGCCCCCGACGCCAGCAGCCCCCTTCTCGCCTACACCACTTTTAAGTGATGCGGACGAAGGAGCCACTGATGTCACTGGAGCCGCCTCCGGCGCCGGACCACTCCCCCCTCCCACAGAGGAGTGGCCAACAGAGCCGGAGCCCCCTCTGTGACCGCCCTTGTCCGGAACGTCTGACGGCTTTACTGCGACACCGACAGACTTCCGGCTTTCAGACACCACATCCGGTTTCTGGTTTACCCGTTCTCCAGACCGCTGACTCGCATCAGAGACCAGTTTCCCGGGCTCGCCATTAACCGGACACGGGGACACACCCCCTGGCGTCACCAGGCCACCAGTACCGCCCCCTTTGCAGGGGTTGGCGTCCGGCGCCATTTTGACCACCACGTGTTCTAATGCCGGACCCGTAACACTCTCCCCGCATTCCCGCTCCAGCCCCACTGCAGAGGCTTGAGCTGGGGGTCTTGCGGGACCTGCGCTCTGATCCTGACTTTCATCAGGCTCAGAGCACAGGAAGGATCTTGCTGTATACACCATTTTAAATGAACCTTCAGCAGATTTTTTTTCCTTTGTCTTTTTTTTCTTCTTAAATTTTTTTTTCTTTTGCTTTTCCTCCTCTGCGGGTAACTCTGCACCGAAACAAAATCCCTGGAAGGATACCGGCGACTCCACGTTACGGATCTGAGTGAGTAATCCTGGAGGCCGCTCACTGTCAGTATCAAAACTCTCCTGATTTCTCCCAGCTGTGAGTCCACCCTCCTCCTCCTCACTGCTCCTGGGTGCATCAGAATCTGAGCCTTCTCTGGACTTTGCATTCTCATGCTCCATTTTCTCCCCCACAATTTCCTTTGTTGTGTCTGGGGCTCTGCTGTCTTCCTCCACACTTTCTATTTTTATAGGTTCTGCCATCTCGGCAAACCTCTCTTCATTTTTTAATTTTTCACCAAACACCCCTCCGCCTGCCAAAATCTCCTCACGTCTCTCTTCCACTTCTTTTATTTCCTCCAACAAGGATTTCACATTTAAAAGGTATCGGGACCTCTTACCTCCTGAGGCTTTTGCAGCTCTTCCTCTGGCGACCGCCAAGTCCGCACGGAGCCGTTGCAGCGACTTCCTGAGGTCCCGATACTCCTCCAACCGCATAGCCAGACGGGAGCTGAAGTTCTCCACCGTCTCTCCGGTCCCCAGCTGTCCCCATTCCTCCACACGACCGTCATCCAAATGTCCGGACGGCGCTGGTCCTTCTCCAGATGACAACACCTCGATCACCCTGCCGGACCGCGTCTCCATACCCTTATCCAGGGTTCCAGCCTCAGGGGGAGCCAGGACAGCCTTGCCCCGAGATGATCTCCTCACCCCCGCGACTGTTTGCATATTCCCAGCCAGCTGGGATGACCCTCTACCCCCCGCTGGCATGCTCCGGGAGGTAGAGGTCTGAGGCTCCATCCTAGGATGGAACCCCCCTCAGGGTACTTTCCAAGCCCAGGCAGATGGTATGAGGCCTGGGCAGATAGAATAAGGAAAGTCCCTGGATCCAAGGCCTGCACGGTAGTCTCAGCAGCTCTCTCCACACCTCCTACTCCACCCACTCCAGAGCTGCACTGACTATTCTGCTGGTGGAGTCACTGTGTACATACATTACTTATCCTGTACTGATCCTGAGTTATATCCTGTATTATACTCCAGAGCTGCACTCACTATTCTGCTGGTGGAGTCACTGTGTACATACATTACTTATCCTGTACTGATCCTGAGTTACACCCTGTATTATACTCCAGAGCTGCACTCACTATTCTGCTGGTGGAGTCACTGTGTACATACATTACATTACTTATCCTGTACTGATCCTGAGTTATATCCTGTATTATACTCCAGAGCTGCACTCACTATTCTGCTGGTAGAGTCACTGTGTACATACATTACATTACTTATCCTGTACTGATCCTGAGTTACATCCTGTATTATACTCCAGAGCTGCACTCACTATTCTGCTGGTGGAGTCACTGTGTGTATACATTACATTACTTATCCTGTACTGATCCTGAGTTATATCCTGTACTATACTCCAGAGCTGCACTCACTATTCTGCTGGTGGAGTCACTGTGTACATACATTACATTACTTATCCTGTACTGATCCTGAGTTACATCCTGTATTATACTCCAGAGCTGCACTCACTATTCTGCTGGTGGAGTCACTGTGTACATACATTACTTATCCTGTACTGATCCTGAGTTATATCCTGTATTATACTCCAGAGCTGCAGTCACTATTCTGCTGGTGTAGTCACGGTGTACATACATTACATTACTTATCCTGTACTGATCCTGAGTTATATCCTGTATTATACTCCAGAGCTGCACTCACTATTCTGCTGGTGGAGTCACTGTGTACATACATTACATTACTTATCCTGTACTGATCCTGAGTTACATCCTGTATTATACTCCAGAGTTGCGCTCACTATTCTGCTGGTGAAGTCACTGTGTACATACATTACATTACTTATCCTGTACTGATCCTGAGTTACATCCTGTATTATACTTCAGAGCTGCACTCACTATTCTGCTGGTGGAGTCACTGTGTACATACATTACTTATCCTGTACTGATCCTGAGTTACATCCTATATTATACTCCAGAGCTGCACTCACTATTCTGCTGGTGGAGTCACTGTGTACATACATTACATTACTTATCCTGTACTGATCCTGAGTTACATCCTGTATTATACTCCAGAGCTGCACTCACTATTCTGCTGGTGGAGTCACTGTGTACATACATTACATTACTTATCCTGTACTGATCCTGAGTTACATCCTGTATTATACTCCAGAGCTGCACTCACTATTCTGCTGGTGGAGTCACTGTGTACATACATTACTTATTCTGTACTGATCCTGAGTTACATCCTGTATTATACTGCAGAGCTGCACTCACTATTCTGCTGGTGGAGTCACTGTGTACATACATTACTTATCCTGTACTGATCCTGAGTTACATCCTGTATTATACTCCAGAGCTGCACTCACTATTCTGCTGGTGGAGTCACTGTGTACATACATTACATTACTTATCCTGTACTGATCCTGAGTTATATCCTGTATTATACTCCAGAGCTGCACTCACTATTCTGCTGGTGGAGTCACTGTGTACATACATTACATTACTTATCCTATACTGATAACATGCTGGGAGTTGTAGTAGGCGTCCTTGTCCTTCTTTTGACCAGGGAGATGATAGAGTTGGATGATTACCGTCACTATCTCGCTGCGTTCTCCTGGATTATAATTCTGTATGTAATAATATTTCCTTCTTTCGTGTTATTTGGGGTCTGGATTCGGGTGATTTTTGGGGTAATGTGTAAGAGACGGTGGAGACACCCGGATCTCATGGATCTCACACCCGGAACCTTCTGCGTCCCTCTGTTGGGAGGTTTGTTTGTAGTATCAGAACCGCTGCTCTGGAGTAGTTGCGCTGAGTTGGTGCGGTGCTAGTGTCGGTGCTGTTACTTTGTGCCCTCTCAGACTTGGCCCCAATGTTTAGTCTGTGGATGCCGGGCTGAGTTCCCAGACGCCTGGACAAGAAACTCTCATTACATCATATTCTGCAGAACATTCTCCCCAAACCCAACATTCCCAGCACAACATTATCCACGTAACTGTGTGTGTGCCGGAGCCTCCCCACCCTCAGCAACCTGAAAACCTGCTCAACCGACCACCATGATACTGTCCGCTGAGCTGTGTATCTAATCCTATCATGTGTGATACTGTCCGCTGAGTGTGTATCTAATCCTATCATGTGTGGTACTGTCCGCTGAGCTGTGTATCTAATCCTATCATGTGTGATACTGTCCGCTGAGCTGCGTATCTAATCCTATCATGTGTGATACTGTCCGCTGAGTGTGTATCTAATCCTATCATGTGTGGTACTGTCCGCTGAGCTGTGTATCTAATCCTATCATGTGTGATACAGTCTGCTGAGCTGTGTATCTAATCCTATCATGTGTGATACTGTCCGCTGAGCTGTGTATCTAATCCTATCATGTGTGATACTGTCCGCTGAGTGTGTATCTAATCCTATCATGTGTGGTACTGTCCGCTGAGCTGTGTATCTAATCCTATCATGTGTGATACAGTCTGCTGAGCTGTGTATCTAATCCTATCATGTGTGATACTGTCTGCTGAGCTGTGTATCTAATCCTATCATGTGTGATACTGTCCGCTGAGCTGTGTATCTAATCCTATCATGTGTGATACTGTCTGTTGAGCTGTGTATCTAATCCTATAATGTGTGATACGGTCTCCTGAGCTATGTATCTAATCCTATCATGTGTGATACTGTCTGCTGAGCTGTGTATCTAATCCTATCATGTGTGATACTGTCTGCTGAGCCGCTGTATCTAATCCTATCATGTGTGATACTGTCTGCTGAGCTACTGTATCTAATCCTAGCATGTGTGATACTGTCTGCTGAGCTGTGTATCTAATCCTATCATGTGTGGTACTTTCTGCTGAGCCACTGTATCTAATCCTATCATGTGTGATACTGTCTGCTGAGCTGTGTATCTAATCCTATCATGTGTGATACTGTCTGCTGTGTATCTAATCCTATCATGTGTGATACTGTCTGCTGAGCTGTGTATCTAATCCTATCATGTGTGATACTGTCTGCTGAGCAGTGTATCTAATCCTATCATGTGTGATACTGTCTGCTGAGTGTGTATCTAATCCTATCATGTGTGATACTGTCTGCTGAGCTGTGTATCTAATCCTATCATGTGTGATACTGTCTGCTGAGACTTGTATCTAATCCTATCATGTGTGATACTGTCTGCTGAGCTGTGTATCTAATGCTATCATCTGTGATACTGTCTGCTGAGCTGTGTATCTAATCCTATCGTGTGATACTGTCTGCTGAGCTGTGTATCTAATCCTATCATGTGTGATACTGTCTGCTGAGCTGTATCTAATCCTATCATGTGTGATACTGTCTGCTGAGCTGTGTATCTAATCCTATCATGTGTGATACTGTCTGCTGAGCTGTGTATCTAATCCTATCATGTGTGATACTGTCTGCTGAGCTGTATCTAATCCTATCATGTGTGATACTGTCTGCTGATCTGTGTATCTAATCCTATCATGTGTGATACTGTCTGCTGAGCCGCAGTATCTAATCCTATCGTGTGATACTGTCTGCTGAGCTATGTATCTAATCTTATCATGTGTGATACGGTCTGCTGAGCCGTGTATCTAATCTTATCATGTGTGATACTGTCTGCTGAACTATGTATCTAATCCTATCATGTGTGATACTGTCTGCTGAGCTGTGTATCTAATCCTATCATGTGTGATACTGTCTGCTGAGCTGTGTATCTAATCCTATCATGTGTGATACTGTCTGCTGAGCTGTGTATCTAATCCTATCATGTGTGATACTGTCTGCTGAGCTGTGTATCTAATCCTATCATGTGTGATACTGTCTGCTGAGCTGTGTATCTAATCCTATCATATGTGATACTGTCTGCTGAGCTCTGTATCTAATCCTAGCATGTTTGATTCTGTCTGCTGAGCTGTATATCTAATCCAATCATGTGTGATACGGTCTGCTGAGCTGTGTATCTAATCCTGGCATGTTTGATACTGTCTGCTGAGCTGTGTATCTAATCCTATCATGTGTGATACTGTCTGCTGAGCTGTGTATCTAATCCTGGCATGTTTGATTCTGTCTGCTGAGCTGTATATCTAATCCTATCATGTGTGATACTGTCTCCTGAGCTGTGTATCTAATCCTATCATGTGTGATATTGTCTGCTGAGCTGTGTATCTAATCCTATCATGTGTGATACTGTCTGCTGAGCTGTGTATCTAATCCTATCATGTGTGATACTGTCTGCTGAGCTCTGTATCTAATCCTGGCATGTTTGATTCTGTCTGCTGAGCTGTATATCTAATCCTATCATGTGTGATACTGTCTGCTGAGCTGTGTATCTAATCCTATCATGTGTGATACTGTCTGCTGAGCTCTGTATCTAATCCTAGCATGTTTGATACTACCTCTGCAGTGGTCATGTAGTATGGGAGCAGTCACTTCCTGTGGGATGTCATCACTGTGTGTGTCCTGAGATTTGGCGCTCCCGTTCTGCAGGTGTCTGTATGAGGAGGATGAGGAGGATGTGCGGGTGAGATCCGGCTCTAGGGGCCACTAATCTGATTTGGGCAGGAAACAGGTGAAGAAGGAAACACAGAGATCAGATTATTAGCCAGCGATTACTAACCCTACAAATGCAGCGTCCACTCCACTAATCATTTTCTTAATACAGATGTAGCAGAGCTGAATTTAATGTAACTTTTTTTGGTTACCGATAATGTAGTAGATGTTACCTGCAGTCCTATGCAACACCACAGATAACACAGTGATATCTCTCTGAGTACAGATAATGTAGTAGGTGTTACCTGCAGTCCTATGTAACACCACAGATAACACAGTGATAACTCTCTGATTACAGATAATGTAGTAGATGTTACCTGCAGTCCTATGTAACACCACAGATAACACAGTGATAACTCTCTGATTACAGATAATGTAGTAGATGTCACCTGCAGTCCTATGTAACACCACAGATAACACAGTGATAACTCTCTGAGTACAGATAATGTAGTAGTGTTACCTGCAGTCCTATGTAACACCATAGATCACACAGGGATAACTCTGAGAACTGATAATGTAGTAGATGTTACCTGCAGTCCTATGTAACACCACAGATAACACACAGTGATAACTCTCTGAGTACAGATAATGTAGTAGATGTTACCTGCAGTCCTATGTAACACCACAGATAACACAGTGATAACTCTCTGAGTACAGATAATGTAGTAGATGTTACCTGCAGTCCTATGTAACACCACAGATAACACACAGTGATAACTCTCTGAGTACAGATAATGTAGTAGATGTTACCTGCAGTCCTATGTAACACCACAGATAACATATGGTTTTATTATGCGCAGATAAATTCAGCTCTGCTACATCTGTGTGTAACACTATATCACAACAACCAGTGCTACACTAAGATAATTCATATGTCAGTGATCAGAGATTCCTGAAGATCTTTTGGTCTCTATGTAACTCGTGCAGACAGGATCCCCTCCCGGCAGACAGACGACTCCTATCATTTATGGATCACTTCAGCTCCTTCAGGAGATCCCACACTTCACAATGTGCACCATACATGGTCTGAATGCTACGACATGATCCAGGAGATGACGACGATGACACCACCACATCGTGTCTTTATAATCCCACCACATCGTGTCTCTATGATCCCACCACATCGTGTCTCTATGATCCCACCACATCGTGTCTCTATGATCCCACCACATCGTGTCTCTATGATCCCACCACATCGTGTCTCTATGATCCCACCACATCGTGTCTCTATGATCCCACCACATCGTGTCTCTATGATCCCACCACATCGTGTCTCTATGATCCCACCACATCGTGTCTCTATGATCCCACCACATCGTGTCTCTATGACCCCACCACATCGTATCTCTATGATCCCACCACATCGTGTCTCTATGATCCCACCACATCGTGTCTCTATGATCCCACCACATCGTGTCTCTATGATCTCACCACATCGTGTCTCTATGATCCCACCGCATCGTGTCTCTATGATCCCACCGCATCGTGTCTCTATGATCCCACCGCATCGTGTCTCTATGATCCCACCACATCGTGTCTCTATGATCCCACCACATCGTGTCTCTATGATCTCACCACATCGTGTCTCTTTGATCCCACCACATTGTGTCTCTATGATCCCACCACATCGTGTCTCTATGATCCCACCACATCGTGTCTCTCTGATCCCACCACATCATGTCTCTATAATCCCACCACATCGTGTCTCTATGATCCCACCACATCGTGTCTCTATGATCCCACCACATCGTGTCTCTATGATCCCACCACATCGTGTCTCTATGATCCCACCACATCGTGTCTCTATGATCCCACCACATCGTGTCTCTATGATCCCACCACATCGTGTCTCTATGATCCCACCACATCGTGTCTCCGTGATCCCACCACATCGTGTCTCTATGATCCCACCACATCGTGTCTCTGATCCCACCACATCATGTCTCTATGATCCCACCACATCGTGTCTTTATAATCCCACCACATCATTTCTCTATGATCCCACCACATCGTGTCTCTATGATCCCACCACATCGTGTCTCTATGATCCCACCACATCGTGTCTTTATAATCCCACCACATCATTTCTCTATGATCCCACCACATCGTGTCTCTATGATCCAACCACATCGTGTCTCTATGATCCCACCACATCATGTCTCTATGATCCCACCACATTGTATCGCTATGATCCCACCACATCGTGTCTCTATGATCCCACCACATCGTGTCTCTCTGATCCCACCACATCATGTCTCTATAATCCAACCACATCGTGTCTCTATGATCCCACATCGTGTCTCTATGATCCCACCACATCGTGTCTCTATGATCCCACCACATCGTGTCTCTATGATCCCACCACATCGTGTCTCTATGATCCCACCAAATCGTGTCTCTATAATCCCACCACATCGTGTCTCTATGATCCCACCACATCGTGTCTCTATGATCTCACCACATCGTGTCTCTATGATCCCACCACATCGTGTCTCTATGATCCCACCACATCGTGTCTCTATGATCCCACCACATCGTGTCTCTATGATCCCACCACATCGTGTCTCTATGATCCCACCACATCGTGTCTCTATGACCCCACCACATCGTGTCTCTATGACCCCACCACATCGTGTATCTATGACCCCACCACATCGTGTCTCTATGATCCCACCACATCGTGTCTCTATGATCCCACCACATCGTGTATCTATGACCCCACCACATCGTGTCTCTATGACCCCACCACATCGTGTATCTATGACCCCACCACATCGTGTCTCTATGATCCCACCACATCGTGTCTCTATGATCCCACCACATCGTGTCTCTATGATCCCACCACATCGTGTCTCTATGATCCCACCACATCGTGTATCTATGATCCCACTACATCGTGTCTCTATGATCCCACCACATCGTGTCTCTATGATCCCACCACATCGTGTCTCTATGATCCCACCACATCGTGTCTCTATGATCCCACCACATCGTGTCTCTATGATCCCACCACATCGTGTCTCTATGATCCCACCACATCGTGTATCTATGATCCCACTACATCGTGTCTCTATGATCCCACCACATCGTGTCTCTATGATCTCACCACATCGTGTCTTTATAATCCCACCACATAATTTCTCTATGATCCCCCCACATCGTCTTTCTATGATCCCACCACATCGTGTCTCTATGATCCCACCACATCGTGTCTCTATGATCCCACCACATCGTGTCTCTGTGATCCCACCACATCGTGTCTCTGTGATCCCACCACATCGTGTCTCCGTGATCCCACCACATCGTGTCTCTATGATCCCACCACATCGTGTCTCTTTGATCCCACCACATCGTGTCTTTATAATCCCACCACATCATTTCTCTATGATCCCACCACATCGTGTCTCTATGATCCCACCACATCGTGTTTCTGTGATCCCACCACATTGTGTATCTGTGATCCCACCACATCATGTCTCTATGATCCCACCACATCGTGTCTCTATGATCCCACCACATCGTGTCTTTATAATCCCACCACATAATTTCTCTATGATCCCCCCACATCGTCTCTCTATGATCCCACCACATCGTGTATCTATGACCCCACCACATCGTGTCTCTTTGATCCCACCACATCATGTCTCTATGATCCCACCACATCGTGTCTCTATGATCCCACCACATCGTGTCTCTATGATCCCACCACATCGTGTCTCTATGATCCCACCACATCGTGTCTCTATGATCCCACCACATCGTGTCTTTATAATCCCACCACATCATTTCTCTATGATCCCACCACATCGTGTATCTATGACCCCACCACATCGTGTCTCTTTGATCCCACCACATCATTTCTCTATGATCCCACCACATCGTGTCTCTATGATCCCACCACATCGTGTCTCTATGATCCCACCACATCGTGTCTCTATGATCCCACCACATCGTGTCTCTATGATCCCACCACATCGTGTCTTTATAATCCCACCACATAATTTCTCTATGATCCCACCACATCGTGTCTCTATGATCCCACCACATCGTGTCTCTATGATCCCACCACATCGTGTCTTTATAATCCCACCACATCATTTCTCTATGATCCCACCACATCGTGTCTCTATGATCCCACCACATCGTGTCTTTATAATCCCACCACATCATTTCTCTATGATCCCACCACATCGTGTATCTATGATCCCACCACATCGTGTCTCTATGATCCCACCACATCGTCTCTCTATGATCCCACCACATCGTGTATCTATGAACCCACCACATCGTGTCTCTTTGATCCCACCACATCATGTCTCTATGATCCCACCACATTGTGTCTCTATGATCCCACCACTTCGTGTCTCTATGATCCCACCACATCGTGTCTCTATGATCCCACCACATCGTGTCTTTATTATCCCACCACATCATTTCTCTATGATCCCACCACATCGTGTCTCTATGATCCCACCACATCGTGTATCTATGACCCCACCACATCGTGTCTCTTTGATCCCACCACATCATTTCTCTATGATCCCACCACATCGTGTCTCTATGATCCCACCACATCGTGTCTCTATGATCCCACCACATTGTGTCTCTATGATCCCACCACATCGTGTCTCTATGATCCCACCACATCGTGTCTCTATGATCCCACCACATCGTGTCTCTATAATCCCACCACATCGTGTCTCTATGATCCCACCACATCGTGTCTCTATGATCCCACCACATCGTCTCTCTATGATCCCACCACATCGTGTCTCTATGATCCCACCACATCGTGTCTCTATGATCCCACCACATCGTGTCTCTATGATCCCACCACATCGTGTCTCTATGATCCCACCACATCGTGTCTCTATGATCCCACCACATCGTGTCTCTGTGATCCCACCACATCGTGTCTCTATGATCCCACCACATCGTGTCTCTATGATCTCACCACATCGTGTCTCTATGATCCCACCACATCGTGTCTCTATGATCCCACCACATCGTGTCTCTATGATCCCACCACATCGGGTCTCTATGATCCCACCACATCGTGTCTCTATGAACCCACCACATCGTGTCTCTATGATCCCACCACATCGTGTCTCTATGATCCCACCACATCGTGTCTCTATGATTGCACCACATCATGTCTGTATGATCTCGACCACATAGATATGAGGCGTCTGAGACCCTAAAGAAAGATGATGGAGCAATCACCGCTCAACTCATGAGGTCCTGATGATTGTGACGCTGAACTTATGGCTGAAGATGAAGACCTATGGACCCTCATGAGGAAAGTGAAATTCTAACTCAGTCTCCCCCCAGCCCCTTCTCCACACACGGGCAGAACATTACTTACAGTCGTTCCTGTTTCTGCCCCTTTCCCCCGTTGTCTTGTTGTTTTTCATCCTGAAGACACATAATACCTTCTTCAGATCTTACCTGCATAATGAGAAGGACTTAGAAGAAGTTTGTGCAGGATGGAGAGAACATCTAGATGCACGTATTACATTAGTGGTCACCCACAAGACAGAGATGTGGTTGCCAGGCAACATGAAAGACAACTTTCTGCAGAATCCACTATAGCGGGAAACTCTTTATTGATTGGACTGTTGGACAATAAAGTGTAAGACAGAAAAAAAGTATTGGCGCCTTTCTACTTTGGTGTTGGTGAAGACATTTGAGAATCATGAGTAGAACAAGAGCAGCAGATAAACGGATCCTTCACCAAATCAAGCAGAACTGACTGGACCGAAGCTTCTCCTCATTCTGGAAGTTTTTTTACAAGACGTAGATCAAGATGATTGTGGTGGGAAGAGAAGAAGAAGATCAGGTGAAGTGTTTACATGAAGAGTTAGACGGCGCAGACACAACAGCTGATAACAGAGAGACACGGCGCAGACACAACAGCTGATAACAGAGAGACACGGCGTAGACACAACAGCTGATAACAGAGAGACGGGGATGGAAGATTTATACACATTTTGTACGGCGATCTCGCAGCTCTTGGCTCCGTCCACTATAAAAACAAAACACCATAAATCACCCCTGACAGACTTGGCAAAAACTCAGATACCTCGAGATAGTAAACCACCAGAGACCAGGACATTGATGTGACCGTGGAGGTTGAGGCTGGTGGAGGCCCCTGGGCAAACCATTTGGTTCCTCTTGGCCCCAGACCCATTAGGACCCCTATAGCAGCCACCTGTAGGATAGATGACTATGGATGTGGGTGGCCCTCTCAATGAAGTCTATGGGAATTATGGAGATTACCGAGCCAGTGCTCCCCCACTCGCTTGTGTCTACATCTCTTCTCGGCTGATAGGATTGCAGAACGGCCATCAGGGGATCCTGACTTTCCTAAGAGGTAAGTAGTGTATACACCACCCATATAAATAGAGACTGCCAGGAGCGCAACTAGAAAATGCTGGACCCCATAGCAGAACTTTTTAAGGGCCCGCCTAGTACATTTTAGTGTAGGTCCCATGGCCATAAATACTTAAAGGGTCATTCAATTTAATAGATATACAAATGAATATGAGACAAATAGATAATACCGGCCTGAGCAGGGAGGGTAGGTGGTGGAGGGACACGTGACCCTTGAGTCCTCCCTATAATCGGTCCTGATGGAGGTGCAGGAACACCGAGATGGACAAAAAGATACTCAGCCAATGGGGAATAGTCTCAATGTTCACTGCATCTTCTCAAGAAGGGGCCTTAGTAATGGACATCTAGACAGATCGCAGTGAATGGACCTCCGAATACACAACGCAATTGTAATGGCAGGAAGGAGGTGAAGGGAAAGTGAGCCCTAATCTACCCACCGCCCTGTCCCTGCCTACTTGCAACGACCCGCCCTAGGCGACGGGGTACAACTGGGCGGCGGTCCCTACGCTGTTTAAGTGCACGGGAAAACAAACAGGGAACACGCAAGGGAAGGGGCAGTCGCCCACGGAACGCCGCGAGGAAACGGAGCGGTGAATGAGTAGTCAGGACCAGGATAAGGTGGAGTATACCAATGTGAGCACGGAGGAGGAAGCAAGTCGAAGGCAAAGCAAAGCAGGTTAAGCAGAACAGCAGCAAGGCAGAAGCACGGCAGAAGCAGGCTGGAGCAAGCAGCAGTGAGGCCAGGAATCCAAAAGAATTACAAGCACTGAGGAGGAGAACAGGGCAGGTAATTAAGGACAGGGGGCGGAGCTAACTCCGACTGACCAGGCCGCGATAGGCTCTCCCACTCCTGAGCCTGCCACCCTGGTTGGTGGGAGATGGTGTCAGTCGAACAGGTCTGGCCTCAGGTGTGGATTGATTAATCCCAGGAGTATACCTAGACGTAGTACCTGGCAGATCCCTAACAGCAATTAAATATGGACAATTATAATTTGACAACACGTTCATAAAAATCGAATTGCTTTTGATGGATCCTTCCGGCTCCTGTTATCTATCACTGTCGATATAATGATTGATGACTGTCATCTCTACGGCCGGCTGAAGAAACAACTTACACTATCTGGCCAGGATGGTTCATAGTTCTCAAGTTCTTCATCTTTATGTCCCATCACATTGGTCCTCACTCCTGGAGCCGTATGAACAGTGTCTCCAGAAGGTCTTCTCTAGTTTGGATCTTCTCACTGACATCATCATAATTTCTTTGATGGTCTCCATCCACCTTGATCATCGTCATCTTCCCCAATGAGCCCGATCTCCTCATAATGTGCCCAGAATAAGATGAAGCTTCATTCTTCTCATTTCTGCTTCACCTGGACGTTTTCGGCTTCATCTGGTGGAGACGTTCGAGACGTTGATCATTACTTGTCCAGCCGCGGACAAGGCATCATTACATGGGAAGATCTTATCTGTCAGGCACTCATCTACTTGGCCGGTCTAGACTGGATGTTCTTTGTCTCCATCCACCTTCTTACCCTCCGGAGCGTCACTCCTTCCATCTTTCTTATTACTCCTACGCGTTCTCTTGAGGTTTCTTGATCCTTGAGTCCTCCACCCAACCACCAAAGACATCCTGTCCCGCTACACCTGGGTGCTAATCCAACCATAGTCAGCAGTTGGGTCAGACATGTCTTGGCTCTCACCTGTTGAGGGACATGCCGTTTTCGTGACTTGGTTAACCCTTTACTGCTCTGTCCTCCCAATTGTTTGACCCAGACCTTAATGGAGGGTGAATTTTGATGAGTTCAATGGTCCCACATGGACGACTGGTGATTGGGCAGAGGACATGGACCATTGGAGGGTGGACCATTGTAATTTGGCTATGATGCCCTTCCTCCGCAGCGTTATTGTCCCCAGTTACCTCTTATTTCCCCTGGGGGTATTTTCTTTATTATTTTTGTCTCTTTCGCTCATCAGTTGTGTTTTGTCTTCTCCACCTTTCCTCGCTGGCAGCCTGAACCATCCTGTTATGTGCGCGGAGGATACACGTGTGAACAGGGCTGGAAGGTGGCAACAAAACCCTGCATCCTGTGCACAGAACTTTCACATCCCCCCTTCTCATTCCTATCGTCACATCACAAGCTGGAGCCGGGGAGGCTGTGAAAGGAGGGGGCCCAGTATCAGACGCACCATATAAATACAAGACCTTAAATAGCAACCGCACACTACACCCAACACAGCAGACATGGAGGTAAGGGGGAGCTCACAGCCTCACAACTCAGGTGCATGTCCGTCATTGGGGAGCCCAGGGCTGAATATGGGACCAGAGGGTTGAGTCATGGCCACCTGGAAGAGGGGTCACCTCAGGACTGAATATATAAAGGGGTAGTACGTGTGTTGACCACAGCTTTTGTGATATGTTGTGTTGCAGGCTGTGGGGCGCCTTGGACACTTCATCCTACTCCTCCAGCTGGTGGCCCTCAGCTCGGTGGGGAGTCAACTATCAAAAGAGCCGAACGGAGATCATTGTAAGTTTCCCCAACATCCCATAAGACGTCTACAAGGCGTAGGCAACTGAGCTGTTTCTCCTCCAAGGACTAAGCCACCCACAAGCCAAGTACAGTCCACATACTGATGTAGCAGAGCTCAGCTTGCTGGTGCTTTGTGATAACTCTGTGAGTTATAAATCCCATCTAAACCCATTACATCTTTCTATCACTGTGAGTGAGAAATGATGAACTTAGCGGGGCTACATCTGACAAGCTCAGCTTGACTACATCTGACAAACGTAGCTTTCCTAGATGTGAAACTTAGGTCTGCTGCATCTGATAAACTCAGCTTTAATTCACTTGAAAAACTAATTTCTTCCATATCTGATTAATTCAGCTCTGCTACATCTGAAATATTCACCTCTGCTATGTTTGCTATGCTACGTTTAACAAATAGCTCTACAACATCTCACAAACTCAGCGCAACTACATCTGGCAAACTGGTCTAGCGTACATCTGAAGAATGCAACTCTGCTTAATCTGTCAACTTCAGCTCTACAACATCTGACAAACTCAGCTCTATGACATCTGCATTTCCTCCTTTTTGTGGGTTTTGTGATACTTCTGCTCTTTTAGGAGTTGACTTCTGTGAGCACAATGATGGGAGTTGTGGTCTGCAGGTGAGTAGTCATTTTATTCTGAGGGGATTACAGAAGGGCTGGGGCTTAGTGTAGGGTAACATGATCTCACTATGACCTCATATTCCTCGCTCACATCTGCGCAGGGGAGAGATGCTCTGCAGCCAAATTCCACACAACATGTTCCCTACCTGAGCCTCTGTCTCTATCCCACCACAACCCATCCCAGGGGGGGACGCAAACTTTCCAGCTGGTTTCCTGGCCCCCGGAGCTCGCACCTGTTCTCATGGGAAGTTCTCTGTCAATCATAGGCTGTTTACTAAGTTCATGACTGGATTTAGAGGGATTCTCCATCTTACAGTATTTTTCAGACTATAAAACTCACTGCGGGGTAATAATAATAATAATAACAATAATAATAATAATAATAACAATAATAATAATAATAACAATAAATAATAATAAGAAATAATAATAATAATAATAATAAATAATAATAAGAAATAATAATAATAATAATAATAATAATAATAATAATAATAAATAATAATAAGAAATAATAATAATAATAATAATAATAATAATAATAATAAAGATGATAAATAATGATAATAATAATAATAATAATAATAATAATAATAATAAAGATGATAAATAATGATAATAATAATAATAATAATAATAATAAATAACAATAATAATAACAATAATAATAATAATAATAATAATAACAATAATAATAATAATAATAATAATAATAATAATAATAAGGGCTTATTCAGACCAACGTGATATACGTCCGTGCAACGCGTGTGATTTGCACGCGCCTTGCACGGACCTATGTTAGTGAATGGGGCCGTTCAGACAGTCCATGAGTTTCACGCAGTGTCCGCTGCGTAAAACTCACGACATGTCCGATATTTGTGTGTTTCTCGCGCATCACACACCCATGGCACTTCCGTGGGGCGCACGTGATTCGCGCAACAGCAGTAAAAACTATGAATTTAAACAGAAAATCACCGCGTGCTACAAACATCCAAACGGAGTGTCATAATGATGGCGGCTGCGCGAAGATCACCCATCATACGCGGCTGATACACGGAGCTTATGTAACTTTTGCGCGCACAAAACGCACACGCTGGTGTAAATCCGGCCAAAGAAGAAGAAGATATAATTCTGCCGCCTTGTTAGAAACAGTTTAGCAGGATTTTATTTGTTCTTCCTTTTATCATTTTTTGTAGAGTTCGGGTTGCCCGGCGGCCCCTCATCTTCCTGTCCGGGTGACTATTTCAGTACATGACAAAACCTTTACTAAAAAGTTCTCAAGAGGTTCTGTCTGCCATACAATAGATTCTCGTACTGATCCGAAGTCACATCATGTTTTAGACTACAGTCACTTCCAAAGCTGCATCAAGAATTCTCTGTGCTGCCACTTCTAGTAATTAGTTAGCACAGTACTGACAGACGCACCTATAATGACATAGTTCAGCTCGTATAATGAGTTAGGGCTTTCTCACATCCGCGTTGGAGGTTCGGTCACAGATCCGGACGAAAATAACGGAAACAATAGCGCAGCATTTTGTGCTATTGTTTCCGGAATAACCACAAACGCCCCAACAGAAACCTGACTGAATCTATTCAAGTCAATGGGTTCCGTCAGGTGCGATGGCGTCCGTCAAACAATGAAACCGGTGCCGGCTGTATTTTCATTGATCTCCTCCTCTGACAGAGCACAACAGCGAAAACACCAGCGCAGATGTGAACCGGGCCTTACACTTTATGTAGCGTGTTGTGGAGATGTAGAGCTTTCCATATCATGTCATCGTACAGATCCCGCTGTAAACACGACATTTCCCAAAACAGACAATGACCCACATGGACTGGAGTAAAAGACATGATGTAACTGCAGATTTGTAACTGCAGCTCTGGATGTTACTGGAGTATAAGACATGATATAACAACAGAATTGTGAATGCAGCTCTAGATGTGACTGGAGTATAAGATATGATGTAACAGCAGATTTGTAACTGCAGCTCTGGCTGTGACTGGAGTATAAGACATGATGTTTCTCAGGATCAGTACATTTCGCAGTGGTGACCTACATTGACACAAGGTCATTGCCACCTCGTTGACCGGGTCCCTGTTGTCCTCCATATTATTGTCGTTGCAGCCTGCGCCAGCACGGACCAGTATCCTGTAGATTGTGAAGATGTGTGTGAGAACGGGTCTGAAGACAGCGGACCGTATATCATCTACCCGGCTGGACCCGGCATTGCGGTGCCCGTATACTGCGACATGACCAGTGAGGGTGGCAAGTGGACGGTGGGTGCCCGGTCTGTCACATGATTATCGCGATATTCCCCTCTGTGCTGATATTAATCATGTGTTTCGGGGCAGGTCATCCAGAAGAGGTACAACGGCTCCCTGGGCTTCTTCCGGGGCTGGAATGACTATAAATTTGGCTTTGGTAAAGCGGATGGAGAGTACTGGTTTGGTGAGTGACCCGGGGTCTTGAGTGGTTCTATCTGATTCTGGGAAAGCTGGATGATAACCAATAAGGCTGCCATTACAGTTCCCACAGGGATTGTCACCCAGCTTTCCCGGACTCCGGAGCAGCAGATCTCCCTCTTGATGCAGTCATATATCCCCCTGCCCTATTATTGAAAATCACAAGTGTGGGAAAGCTGGGTGCTCCTTATTACGGGCGGTGTCCCACTGTCACCTGTATCTACCTCCTCAGGACGCAGATACAGTTGAACCCAATTCTGAAGCAGGGGACCATCAGCTCCCCGCCTCAGAATTAGTTCAGAGCCGAGGAGCTGCGCTCGGGGAAGCCCTTGACGGCTCTGTCCATATATGGACAGTGATGTCAGTGGCTGCTCCTTGAGCGGAATATCGTTGCCGATGATCTGACCGGGGATTCCGCACCTAGAGGAAATCCCTGAGCTCACTGTCCATATATGGAGAGTGACGTCAAGGGCTCCTTCTGGAGAGGAATCCCTGGCCAGAGTCGGCAAACGGGATTCCGCTCAAGGAGCAGCCACTGACATCACTGTCCATATATGGACAGTGACATCAGGGCTTCCCTCTAGGAGCGGAATCCCCAGCCTATACTCTGGCTGGAGATTTCACTCCTAGAGGGAGTCCCAATGGCGCTATTTTCAAGGGGGCTGTGGCACTATGTACAAAGGCACTGGCACTTTATATGTGGGCACTGGAACTAGGGGCAGCTTTGGGGGCATTATATTGTATGGGGCATTATACTATATTGTGGCAGCTATAGGGGCATTATACTGTGTGGGGGCACTATTTGGCATTATTTTGTGTGGGAGGCACTATGGGAGCCTGATACAGTGTGGGAGGCACTATGGGAGCCTGATACTGTGTGGGAGGCACTATGGGAGCCTGATACTGTGTGGGAGGCACTATGGGAGCCTGATACTGTGTGGGGGCACTATGGGAGCCTGATACTGTGTGGGAGGCACTATGGGAGCCTGATACTGTGTGGGAGGCACTATGGGAGCCTGATACTGTGTGGGGGCACTATGGGAGCCTGATACTGTGTGGGGGCACTATTTGGCATTATTTTGTGTGGGAGGCACTATGGGAGCCTGATACTGTGTGGGCTGAATCGGGTGTTTATGGGCGGGGATTGGGTGAGATTAGAGGCGTGGCTTAAAAGAATAAGATGTTCCCCTCTTTGTGATACTTGAAAGTTGGGAGGTTTGTATTTCTTGACAGTAAATAGTAAACTAAGCTCCCATAATGCATCTGTCCTAGTTTAGGAGGGGTGATGACTGATCTGCAGAGCATTGCTCCACCGCAGAGCATCACTCATCCACCCCGTGTCTCTTCCCATAGGGTTACACAATATGTATCTCCTGACTCTCCGGAACAAGTATGAGCTGAGGGTCGACCTCGGAGACTTTGACAACAACTTCACCTTCGCCAAATACTCAGAATTCGCCATCTCCCCGTACAGCATCAACCCAGAGGAAGACGGCTACTCGCTGCATGTGGAGGGCTTCAGTGACGGAGGGGCAGGTAACCACGGACCCCTGAGTAATGGGTCATATAACCACAGGCTCTATATGCAGCAGTGCTACAACAGCGGGCACCACGGGAGAAAGCTGCATAGACGCAAACTGAAGGAGGCCCCAATGTGACTTCTGCACCAGGGCCCCCACCTACCATGTATAAAACAGGTGTCATGTGGCAGAGGGGCCCCCCAAGCACCAGAGCCTGGGTATGATGCCACCTCTGTGACCCCTATACCTGTGTCCCCTTTACCTGTGCCCCCTATACCTGTGCCCCCTATACCTGTGCCCCCTATACCTGCGCCCCATACTTCCTATACCTGTGCTCCCTATACCTGCACCCCGTACTCCCTATACCTGTGCCCCCTATACCTGTGTCCCCTATACCTGCGCCCCATACTCCCTATACCTGTGCCCCCTATACCTGTGCCCCCTATACCTGTGCCCCCTATACCTGTGCTCCCTATACCTGCACCCCGTACTCCCTATACCTGTGTCCCCTATACCTGCGCCCCGTACTCCATATACCTGTGCCCCCTATACCTGTGCCCCCTATACCTGCGCCCCGTACTCCCTATACCTGTGCCCCTTATACCTGTGCCCCCTATACCTGCACCCCGTACTCCCCATACCTGTGCCCCCTATACCTTCACCCCATACTCCCTATACCTGTGCCCCCTATGCCTGCACCCCTGTGCCCCCTATACCTGCACCCCTGTGCCCCTTATACCTGCGCCCCATACTCCCTATACCTGCGCCCCTATACTTGCACGCCGGTGCCCCCTATACCTGTGATCCCTATACCTGTGCCCCCTATACTTGCACCTCTGTGCCCCTATACCTGCACCCCAGTGCCCCCTATACATGTGCTCCCTATACCAGTGCTCCCTATACCTGTGCCCCCTATACCTGTGCTCCCTATACCTGTGCTCCCTATACCTGTGCTCCCTATACCTGTGCTCCCTATACTTGCACCTCAGTGCCCCTATACCTGCACCCCTGTTCATAATTACTAAATTTTTGCATAAACATCCCCCATATAATTGGGATAACCCACTTGTATACATTGTACCAGATGAGCCGTACCATTGGCATAGACCGGGGTGGTTCAGGGTCATCATCACCTCGCCCTTCTGTGTAAACGTCACTGGACACTTGGGGGTTGGTGACTGGATCCTTCCTGTTCTCTGACCAATGCAGCAGTCAAAGGACCAGAGCAGACAGCAGGGGGCGCTGTAATCATTCCAACACAGGGTATTAAAGGGCCATGCATGGGAGATTCCTGAAATGATGGGGGTGATTCTCTCTGACCGCTACAATTATTACATGCTGTATAATTTCATCATGAATGCTTGCTGCCCGGGCATGGTATGAAGGGGTGCGTGGCGTGAACCAGTGGCTTCCGGTGCCGCCGTCTGCCCGCGTACCCTACTAACCGTCCTCATTACTCCTCATTACTCCAGGTGATTCCCTGTCCTACCACAACGGAATGAAGTTCTCTACGTCTGACAGAGACCGTGACGTCAACCAACAGAACTGCGCCTCGTTATTTGCCAGTGGCTTCTGGTACAGGGCATGTCACCTGGCCAACTTGAACGGTCCGTACTTCCGCGGGGCTCACCTGTCCTTTGGTAGCGGTGTCATCTGGTCTCAGTGGAGAGGTTTTTATTATTCCCTGAAGAGCACTGAAATGAAGATACGCCGACAGTGACGTCTCCGGAGGGTGAAGACTCGTCACATAGCAGATCACGTGAAGACGCCGGGATATCCATGTAACCTTTAACCTGTAGCCTTGACCTTGAAGCTGACCTTTATACGTATATCTGTGTCTGGATGTTGTGGACCCTCTGCTGACCCCTCTGCATGTCCCCGGCCCCCCAATCCTTGGTTTCTGTTGTATCCCCTGAACTTGTAGTAACTGCTCCCCAATATCAATAAACAGATACATTAAAACGCGCCTCGTTACATAACCTCAGGTTCAGATTGTCATCGAGGACAGGGCTTTGTAATGCATTCTATAGTGTGTGGAGCTGTCGATGGAGGGTGCGGTATATAGATGATGTATTTTACCTTGCGTTGGGTGAAGGGGTCTCCCAGTCTGACCAGCAGAATCACATGATGGCTACATTTCATATTTAAAGGGGTTGTCCAGGATTTGAAAAACATGGACACTTTCTTCCAAGAACAGCGCCCCACTTGACCACAGGTTGTGTGTGGTATTACAGCTCTGTTCTATTCATTTCAATATAGCCAAGCTGCAATACCAGACACAACCTATAAACAAGTGTGGCGCTGTTAGTAGAAAAAAAAAAGCAGTCATGTCTTTCTAATTGTGAACAACGTCTTTCCTGATGAATTGTTCATATAACATGGAAATGGCCAAGGAGGGACATCTGGAAAAACACATCACCCAAGAAATTCTTTCAGGGTCTCAGAGGCAGAGATAGAGGTTCTCCAAATAGGAGATATGTCAGCCGGTCCATTGCCCCGTAAGAAAGATCATAAACCAAGATCTCACTGGTTGGATTTGGGATGCTGGGAGTTGTAGTCTTGCAACAGCCCGAGAGCCGCAGGTTGGAGATACGTGACGTATGGAGTTCCTTGACTTTTCGGTCTTCTTTACATTTGTTGTGCAGTTTTTTGGGACCTGACCCAGAGTACATAAGGCAAATGCAAAGTACAAAGTGGAATCTTGGATCAGTCCCTAATTATATAGAAAATAAAAGGAACATGGAGAGGAGCCGGATCTTCCTCCTTCCGTATAGCCATTGATGTCACATTGTGCCGTTCTACGTCTTATATAAGAGATCCTTCACTGAAAACAAGGGCCAAGGTTTACAAGAAATAACAGCATTAAAACCTCCTCCCCCCACATCGCACAGTCTCTCTGCAGATCTGATCTGTGTATTTTGATCCATCAGTGAGAAGCTCCTTGGATTTGTCTGCCTTATAGACGTCTTTTGTTTTTTTCAGTGAGTGCAGAGACTCTGAGCAGTTACAGACGGTGTAATATCCAGTAATAGGGGGAAGCAGGGACGCACTGTCTATGAGGCAAGGTAAGCCTCTTGCCTCAGGCGGTGGCCTGCTGCATATGTGAGGGGACGGCGGCGGCTCCACTGAAACAAACCTCCGCCTCCACCCTCTCCTGCACTATAATTGTATCTGCATCTACATCTTCCTGCCCTGCCATTCAGCACCTTTCAATGACGCAGGTGATGCCAGCGCTTTCAATGAAGCGCTTGCATCATTGAAAGGCGCTGAATGGCAGGGCAAGTAAATAAAGATCCTTGCCCTGCCACCCAACATTTTTCAATGACACAGGCGGCGCGATGACGTCATTACGTCGTTCAGCTCCAGCAGACTTGCTTAGAAGAGAGCAGGCCTGCGTTGTCCGAGGACGGCGTGGGAACGGGATCAGGTGAGTATGTAAAGTTTATTTATATTTTCATTAACCGTATGAGTGGCATTACAGGGAAACTAGCTACAGGGGGCTCTGGGGCACTAGGTATAGGGGGCTCTGGGGGGCAGTAGTTACAGAGGGATGTATGGGGGCACAACATACAAGGGGCTCTATGGGGGGCACAAACTACAGGGGGTTCTATGGGGGCACTAACTATGAGGGGCACTGTCTACAAGGGGCTATATGAGGGGCACTATCTACAGGAGGCTCTATGGGGCACTGACTGTGTGTGTGTGTGTGTGTGTGTGTGTGTGTGTGTGTGTGTGTGTGTGTGTGTGTGTGTTTTTGTTTGTGTGTGGGACAGAGTGTATAGTGCTATTGCATTCAGGTGCGTAGTGTGTGGCACTATGAAAATGTTATCTTCGTTTATAGGTGCGGAAATGTTTGAAAAGTGGGAAGCTGAAGACATCTGAGTGGAAAACGGCAGAAATGGACCGTGACCGGGAGAAGTCATCATAGAGACCTGGAATGGAAGGAGAAGAAAAAATGACTAGAATTCGAGAAGACGTCACCTGTGAGTCACTCAATGTAAATGTTTATTCTGCCTCTAGTTATCACTGCAGTCACTGTATCATCTGCAGCGAGATGATGGGTGGTATGATTTTTTTTTTGTGAAACAGCAACTCCCAGCATATCCTTACCTTTGTTTGAGCCATGATGGGAGCTGTAGTTTTATGCCATTCAAACCTATAGGGCAGGGGTTAAACTGAATTTTCTAATTATCTCTGTACTGAGCTGTATTTGTGCTGGTACTGTATTTATGTACTGAGTTTTGTTCTGGTGATGTATATATGTACTGAGCTTTGTTCTGGTGCTGTATAAATGTACCGAGCTTGGTTCTGGTGTTATATTTATGTACTGAGCTTTATTCTGGTGCTGTATATATGTACTGAGCTTGGTTCTGGGGCTGTATATATGTAGGGCCGCCATCAGAAATTTCTGGGCCCCACACAGCCAGGGAGTCTGGGCCCCTCCCCTCTAATTACCAAGGGTTGGGCAACGGAAAGTGTGGCGCTCATGTTTGTACACTTTACGTGTTAGGGTATGTGCACACACACTAATTACGTCCGTAATTGACGGACGTATTTCGGCCACAAGTCCCGGACCGAACACAGTGCAGGGAGCCGGGCTCCTAGCATCATAGTTATGTACGACGCTAGGAGTCCCTGGCTCGCTGCAGGACAACTGTCCCGTACTGTAATCATGTTTTCAGTACGGGACAGCAGTTCCACAGAGAGGCAGGGACTCCTAGCGTCGTACATAACTATGATGCTAGGAGCCCGGCTCCCTGCACTGTGTTCGGTCCGGTACTTGCGGCCGAAATACGTCCGTCAATTACGGACGTAATTAGTGTGTGTGCACATACCCTTAACTGATTATGGTGCTGATGTCAATTACAGTGAGCGAAACCATGGGTCAGGCAGTGACCGGGTAATGCCCTGGTTTTAATAACCGTTGATGCACTGGTTTTGTTCAATTCAGCCAAAATGTATCCCACTGTATGACATACAGTGGGCTAAGTCACCCGGGGAATGGCCCATAATTGGAGAGTGACATTAGTAGCTTTCCCAGGGCTGGAGTCCCCGGAGCTTCTACTAGAGCTCTGCCCGGGGACTCCGGTGCTGTTCCTGATGTCCATATTTGGACAGTGATGTCAGGAGCTTCCCCAGGGCCAGAGTCCAAGGGCAGAGTGATTGCGATGCTCTGCCTGGGGACTCCGGCATTGGGAAGCTCCTGACATTGCTGTCCATATAGTGTTGTCAGGAGCGGTGTACGTTTTCTTGCGGGATCTCTCAGGATGGAATAGAAGAGTCTACTCCGCTATTCCATCCTTCAAATAAAGGCAAATCCCATTCACATGAGTTATATTGTCATTTGTAATTGAATTTTCAGTGCGCAATCCCCCCCCCCCCCCCCCCCGAAAATAAGAGCGTTTATCCATGTGCCCATTTAAAAGCAAATTGTTCTTCCATTACTCTTCCACCCTACGTGTATTTGGTCCTGTGTTTCTCAGAACATGTTGGGCTTCCATATTGAGTAAAAACACAAGTGATATATTTTACTTTTTAAAAAATGTAGAAGGAAAAACGGGAAATAAATGTAAAAAAAAAATGTGAATATGTAAATGTAGGTGATGTTTTCTGACAACTGGGTAGACACCTGAATACATATATGGCAACTTCTGCCGACTTCAGCGATATTCCACGGATATTCAGTGTATCGGATAGTATGAGAGATAATAAGCCCGGATATTTTATTAACAGCAACATTTTATCCAAACAGTTTTGAAGATCACATTGCCTGGTTGACGGATGGATTTCCGCAGGTTCCCCACAATGTTTGTACACAGCAGCGACTCCCAATAGAGAGGCCGGTCACTGACTACATCATATGGTAAAGTCATGCTCAGAAGTGATGACCTTCAGGACAGGACCACCAGGTCTGCAAGAAGCCCCCAGGAGTAACAGCAGGACGGAGGGTAACATGGGACCTGATTGGGCTATTCGGGTGAGATCCAGATACCCACAAAAAGGCACTTTATAGAATCCGAGTATTGCAGCACCTGTGGACATCGTAACCCGCCACTGCCTAGTAATAGGGGATAGTCCCTTATAGGATAACTATAAAGCGCGGCTGCTCCGCTTCACGTCTATATAATATATAAGAAGACATTGACATGTATCATTTCTGACGTGTCATTAACCAAATCCCATCAGACAGAGGGCAAGAGTCCTGAAGGGGAAGTGCCATCATTTACAGCACGTAAAGCGGAAGACGAATATGTGTAGCTCAGCGAGTCGTGGTTGGGCAACTTCTGTGTCCGCGTATTGTGACATAGGAAGGCACACGGTATATAGAGCACGAGGGATCAGCAAAGTTCTCACTTCTATGTATCAAGAAGAAGAAAACGTCTCGTACTGACCAAAGTCTCTGGTAAGTTGTCTGAGCGATGGAAGACTGGAGTAGGTGATCCTGAGTCCTACAATCTCTAGCCGAGGGCCACCCCCCCCCCCCCATCACCATTATATAGCTTACATATAGGGTTAATCTACATAAACAGGCATTCCCTGCTTATTCAGTGTCTGCACAGAGATGTTCACCGAAGTGTTGTGTTGACTATACAGTCATCTGATGCAGGGACAAAGAAGCTTAAATGATAAAAAATCAGCTAAGCTGTTAGGGGGGTATCTGTCCATGAGTTTACTGTCTGTTTCACATACGAACCAGCAGAATAGTGAGTGCAGCTCTGGAGTATAATACAGGATGTAACTCAGGATCAGTACAGGACAAGTAATATATGTACACAGTGACTCCACCAGCAGAATAGTGAGTGCAGCACTGGAGTATAATGCAGGATGTAACTCAGGATCAGTACAGGATAAGTAATGTAATGTATGTACACAGTGACTCCACCAGCAGAATAGTGAGTGCAGCTCTGGAGTATAATACAGGATATAACTCAGGATCAGTACAGGATAAGTAATGTAATGTATGTACACAGTGACTCCACCAGCAGAATAGTGAGTGCAGCTCTGGAGTATAATACAGGATGTAACTCAGGATCAGTACAGGACAAGTAATATATGTACACAGTGACTCCACCAGCAGAATAGTGAGTGCAGCACTGGAGTATAATGCAGGATGTAACTCAGGATCAGTACAGGATAAGTAATGTAATGTATGTACACAGTGACTCCACCAGCAGTATAGTGAGTGCAGCTCTGGAGTATAATACAGGATATAACTCAGGATCAGTACAGGATAAGTAATGTAATGTATGTACACAGTGACTCCACCAGCAGAATAGTGAGTGCAGCTCTGAAGTATAATACAGGATGTAACTCAGGATCAGTACAGGATACGTAATGTAATGTATGTACACAGTGACTCCACCAGCAGAATAGTGAGTGCAGCTCTGGAGTATAATACAGGATATAACTCAGGATCAGTACAGGATAAGTAATGTAATGTATGTACACAGTGACTCCACCAGCAGAATAGTGAGTGCAGCTCTGAAGTATAATACAGGATGTAACTCAGGATCAGTACAGGATAAGGAATGGAATGTATGTACACAGTGACTCCACCAGCAGAATAGTGAGTGCAGCTCTGGAGTATAATACAGGATATAACTCAGGATCAGTACAGGATAAGTAATGTAATGTATGCACACAGTGACTGCACCAGCAGAATAGTGAGTGCAGCTCTGGAGTATATTACAGGGTATAACTAATGATCAGTACAGGATAAGCAATGTAATACATTTACAAAGTTACTATGCTCGTTATGGAGATTAATATTAGAATTATATATACAGTGAAGGAAATAAGTATTTGATCCCTTGCTGATTTTGTAAGTTTGCCCGCTGTCAAAGACATAAACAGTCTAGAATTTTTAGGCTAGGTTAATTTTACCAGTGAGAGATAGATTATATAAAAAAAAAACTGAAAATCACATTGTCAAAATTATATATATATTTATTTGCATTGTGCACAGAGAAATAAGTATTTGATCCCTTTGGCAAACAAGACTTAATACTTGGTGGCAAAACCCTTGTTGGCAAGCACAGCAGTCAGACGTTTTTTGTAGTTGATGATGAGGTTTGCACACATGTTAGATGGAATTTTGGCCCACTCCTCTTTGCAGATCATCTGTAAATCATTAAGATTTCGAGGCTGTCGCTTGGCAATTCGGATCTTCAGCTCCCTCCATAAGTTTTCGATGGGATTAAGGTCTGGAGACTGGCTAGGCCACTCCATGACCTTAATGTGCTTCTTTTAGAGCCACTCCTTTGTTGCCTTGGCTGTATGTTTCGAGTAATTGTCGTGCTGGAAGACCCAGCCACGAGCCATTATTAATGTCCTGGTGGAGGGAAGGAGGTTGTCACTCAGGATTTGACGGTACATGGCTCCATCCATTCTCCCATTGATGCGGTGAAGTAGTCCTGTGCCCTTAGCAGAGAAACACCCCCAAAACATAATGTTTCCACCTCCATGCTTGACAGTGGGGACGGTGTTCTTTGGGTCATAGGCAGCATTTCTCTTCCTCCAAACACGGCGAGTTGAGTTAATGCCAAAGAGCTCAATTTTAGTCTCATCTGACCACAGCACCTTCTCCCAATCACTCTCAGAATCATCCAGATGTTCATTTGCAAACTTCAGAGGGGCCTGTACATGTGCCTTCTTGAGCAGGGGGACCTTGCGGGCACTGCAGGATTGTAATGTGTTACCAATGGTTTTCTTGGTGACTGTGGTCCCAGCTGCCTTGAGATCATTAACAAGTTCCCCCGTGTAGTTTTTGGCTGAGCTCTCACCTTCCTCAGGATCAAGGATACCCCATGAGGTGAGATTTTGCATGGAGCCCCAGATCGATGTCGATTGACAGTCATTTTGTATGTCTTCCATTTTCTTACTATTGCACCAACAGTTGTCTCCTTCTCAGCCAGCGTCTTACTTATGGTTTTGTAGCCCATTCCAGCCTTGTGCAGGTCTATGATCTTGTCCCTGACATCCTTAGAAAGCTCTTTGGTCTTGCCCATGTTGTAGAGGTTAGAGTCAGACTGATCATTGAGTCTGTGGACAGGAGTCTCTTATACAGGTGACCATGTAAGAGCTGTCTATAATGCAGGCACCAAGTTGATTTGGAGCGTGTAACTGGTCTGGAGGAGGCTGAACTCTTAATGGTTGGTAGGGGGTCACATACTTATTTCTCTGTGCACAATGCAAATAAATAGAAATCATTTTGACAATGTGATTTTCTTTATTTTTTTTTTTATATAATCTATCTCTCACTGGTAAAATTAACCTAGCTTAAAAATTCTAGACTGTTCATGACTTTGACAGCGGGCAAACTTACAAAATCAGCAAGGGATCAAATACTTATTTCCTTCACTGTATATATATATATATAAGTTAAGAGCATGGAAGCAGCAGTCACGAAAATAAGTGACGTTTATCCACCCAACAGATGCAACGTTGCATCTGTTGGGTGAATGAACTTCAGTTTTTTCCGTGAGTGCTGCTTCCATGCTCTTAAAGAGGCTCTGTCACCAGATTTTGCAACCCCTATCTGCTATTGCATGTGATCGGCGCTGCAATGTAGATTACAGTAACGTTTTTATTTTAAAAAAACGAGCATTTTTGGCCAAGTTATGACCATTTTTGTATTTATGCAAATGAGGCTTGCAAAAGTCCAAGTGGGCGTGTTTAAAAGTAAAAGTCCAAGTGGGCGTGTATTATGTGCGTACATCGGGGCGTGTTTACTTCTTTTACTAGCTGGGCGTTGTGTATAGAAGTATCATCCACTTCTCTTCACAACGCCCAGCTTCTGGCAGATCACGCTGTGACGTCACTCACAGGTCCTGCATCGTGTCGGACGAGCGAGGACACATCGGCACCAGAGGCTACAGATGATTCTGCAGCAGCATCAGCAGGTAAGTAGCTACATCGACTGCAGAATCATCTGTAGCCTCTGGTGCCGATGTGTCCTCGCTCGTCCGACACGATGCAGGACCTGTGAGTGACGTCACAGCGTGATCTGCCAGAAGCTGGGCGTTGTGAAGAGAAGTGGATGATACTTCTATACACAACGCCCAGCTAGTAAAAGAAGTAAACACGCCCCGATGTACGCACATAATACACGCCCCGATGTACGCACATAATACACGCCCAGTTGGACTTTTACTTTAAACACGCCCACTTGGACTTTTGCAAGCCTCATTTGCATAACTACAAAAATGGTCATAACTTGGCCAAAAATGCTCGTTTTTTAAAAATAAAAACGTTACTGTAATCTACATTGCAGCGCCGATCACATGCAATATCAGATAGGGGTTGCACAATCTGGTGACAGAGCCTCTTTAACTTCTTGTTATACACCATATGGGGAGAAGTCACTCCTACCATCAGAAGCTTAGCACCGACCATTCATTTGGTATTTTGCACCAGTGCTGCGCCTACCTGCCTTACAATTTTGTATATGTATATATATTGTGTTATGGGATCTGAACTACAACCTCCATCATGCTTACTTTAATTGAGACTAACACAGAATAAATATTGACTTTGCCATTAGTCAGAAGATGTGGGGTTCCCCGGCTGTCATCACTCTCGTGTTGTTTCTGGAGAGAAGCCATCAAGCCTTGGACATTAGTCACAGAAATAAAGAGAACAGTGAGTGTCCACCTCCCAGCATCCTCTCTGCTATTCACGTCTATGTATTTCATGTACCTATAAGAGAAGTGATAAAATACTTTATTAAGAAGAGCTGGACGTTTCTAGACCACAACCAGGACATGGTGGGGGATCCGCAATATGGAATCCGCCTGGTCCTGTAAGCGCACAGATCATCTTCATGAAGTATTTGACTTCTTAGATTGTCTTTGTTCAGTCTTTGCCTTGTCAGCAGCAACCAAACAAGTCTCCAGATCTACGAGGACATTCGACTGTCTCTAATGCAAACCCTTAGACTATAGTAACTCCATCTCTGAAGTTCTCTGTAAAGTTGGAATTCATAAGTAATGAGAATTATTCATGATAAGAGCATTAGGAGTCTGTATTCGATGGAGAACTATCTCCCGGAGGTCTGACCTCCTGTGTCCTCTCCTCCTAGTCATTAGCTGCATAGATTCCTGCCACCCCCATGACTGCTCCGACGTGTTTGCTCAAGGTCTGACCTCGAACGGAGTGTACCTGATATATCCGGGTGGAGCACGCGCTCCAGCTCTACCTGTGTATTGTGACATGACCGGTGCTGGAGGACCCTGGACGGTGAGTACCTGCGCCAGTCCCTATAATGTCTGTACATATTTGTCTACCTTAGCCAGTCATAGTCGGAGAGACTATCAGTAATGACCCCAAATTATTTTTAATTTTTCATTATTTTACACTTATTGTAATGCCGCATCCACAAAAAGATATAAATGACCCCATAAAAGGGCCAAATCCTTGTCACTCATCTGTAACACTTGATTGGCCCCTGTCCTGAGATATCAACTAACTAGTCATTTTCGCTCTGTAAATGCCCCATCCATTCACCTCTCCCTGCCAAGATGTGATCAACGTCTCAGCAATTCCCATTGGGAAAAATATTTACACATGAAATTTGTCGGATAATTTGATGCCCTTGGTCTCCACATAGGAAATGTTGAGATCTTCCATCTAACCAGCTGGACCCAGAGGTCTTCATACATGGATCTCGGCGGTCTCCTTTGCCCTAGGTTGTACTATGTATAACTGATCATATGTGGATGAACATTTTCAGACTGTTCCTCCTCCCTAAGGTCTTTCAGAAGAGGTTTGATGGTGGCGTGGATTTCTATCGGGGTTGGGATGATTATAAGTCCGGGTTTGGACGAGCATCTGGAGAATACTGGCTGGGTAAAACCAGAACCTTGCACATTTACTCCTCCTTATTTCCTTACACATTACACATCAGGTGTTGGGATGTCACAGTATTTACTGTACGTTCATCTCTTCAGGTTTGCAGAACATTTTCCTCCTGACCCAGAAGAAGACGTATACCCTGCGCATTGACCTGGAGGACTTTGATAATGAAACACGTCATGTAACTTATGACCCCTTCTCCCTGTCACCTCTGGCCGTCAACCCTGATGAGGACGGGTACAAACTGCATATTGATGGATTTAAGGAGGGAGATCCAACGAGACCTGCCGGTAGGTGAAGAGGAAGTGGTGTCATGAGATTATCCGAGATATCATCATGTTTTACATGTCTGTCTGTTTTATAAATGGTTCAGTCCATAGGTAAAGATTTGTAATTCATAACAAATAATATCATAATTTTATTTTTGGGTGTCCCACAATAATATCAGTCTGGGGGCTGTCACTTGTAGCCCAGAACAGACACCACATCATAAAGCTTTATTATCTCATCCCCACATCATCTAATCCCTCCATCATCTCATCCTCCCATCATCTCATTCCCCCATCATCTCATCATTTCATCATCTTATCCTTTTATCATCTCATCCTCCCATCATCTCATCCCCCATCATCTCATCTCCCATCATCTCATCCTCCCATCATCTCATCCCCCATCATCTCATCTCCCATCATCTCATCCCCCATCATCTCATCCTCCCATCATCTCATCCCCCATCATCTCATCTCCCATCATCTCATCCTTCCATCATCTCATCCTCCCATCATCTCATCCTCCCATCATCTCATCCCTCCATCATCTCATCCCCCATCATCTCATCCCTCCATCATCTCATCCCCCATCATCTCATCCCCCATCATCTCATCCCCGATCATCTCACCCCCCATCATCTCATCCCCCATCATCTCACCCCCCATCATCTCATCCTCCCATTATCTCATCCTCCCATCATCTCATCTCCCATCATCTCATCCCCATCATCTCATTTCCCCTTCATCTCATCCCTCCATCATCTCATACTCCCATCATCTCATCCCTCCATCATCTCATTCCCCCATCATCTCATTCCTCCATCATCTCATCCCTCCATTATCTCATTCCTCCATCATCTCATTCCTCCATCATCTCATTCCTCCATCATCTCATTCCTCCATCATCTCATCCTCCCATCATCTCATTCCCCATCATCTCATTCCCCCATCATCTCATCCCTCCATCATCTCATCCCTCCATCATCTCATCACTCCATCATCTCATCCCTCCATCATCTCATCCCTCCATCATCTCATCCCTCCATCATCTCATCACTCCATAATCTCATCCCCCATCACCCATCATGTCATCACTCCATCATCTCATTCCTCCATCATCTCATCCCTCCATCATCTCATCTTCCCATCATCTCATCCCCATCATCTCATCCCCCATCATCTCATCCCCCATCATCTCATCCCCATCATCTCATCCCCCATCATGTCATACCCCATCATCTCATCCCTCCATCATCTCATCCTCCCATCATCTCATTCCCCCATCATCTCATCCCTCCATCATCTCATCCCTCCATCATCTCATCCCCCATCATCTCATTCCCCCATCATCTCATCCCTCCATCATCTCATTCCTCCATCATCTCATTCCTCCATCATCTCATCCTCCCATCATCTCATCCTCCCATCATCTCATTCCCCCATCATCTCATCCCTCCATCATCTCATTCCTCCATCATCTCATTCCTCCATCATCTCATCCTCCGATAATCTCATTCCCCATCATCTCATTCCCCCATCATCTCATCCCTCCATCATCTCATCCTCCCATCATCTCATCCCCCATCATCTCATCCCTCCATCATCTCATCCCTCCATCATCTCATCCCCCATCATCTCATCCCCCATCATCTCATCCCTCCATCATCTCATCCTCCCATCATCTCATCCCCCATCATCTCATCCCTCCATCATCTCATCCCTCCATCATCTCATCCCCCATCATCTCATCCCCCATCATCTCATCCCCCATCATCTCATCCCCCATCATCTCATCCTCCATCATCTCATCCTGGCACCTTAACTACAATGTTTCTGTATATTTTTTAAGAACCAACACAAAAAACACAGCTCTATGGAGAGGCCGGGAGTTTCGTCCCACTATGGCTCTCAACTTCTCCTAGACCTCCTCCCATAGCAGAACATTATGAAAATGGTTCAATATTTAGGTTGATGTAATTACCAGAATATAATACAAATATCATTGCACACACCGCATATATCATCAATAAGATCTAACAGGTTATTTGTGTATTAACCCATAAGAAATAGACCCTATTGGCAAGTGATTGGCACCGAAGTCACCTCCAAATGGGGTTGCCATCTTCGTGGCTTTTGCGGCTCACTTCTAGTAGGATCCCACTAGTATCCAAGTACCAGATCATCATGTCTCGTATGTCAGTCCAATCTTGACCTCGCCTCATAAATTCAGATACAGGCGCTATATTGAATTGATGTGATATGTAAATGTATTCCGATTGCAGCCATGACTACGGTTTGTGTAAATTTGGCTGCAATATATTTAGTTACAATGATTGATAAATTGCAGCTTTCTTCTACTAACTGGAAGGAATCGATGAGATGAGGCGAGAGTTGACTTTTGGGTTGGGAAATAGCCCAAGAAATGACCAGATGTAGAGAGGTTCAGAAACCGACTGATCAGAGAAGAGGGAATTTATTCCGATCATCACATTTCTCAGTTTTTTTTTGGGTGAATTGAAGAGACTGGATTCTATAGGAGACCTCTTCTAAGGATACGTTGGATGTGACAGGTTCGAGGTTCAGATAGATTTGTTTTTCATGGGTCGGCTGCTTGGATTTGCTCGTCTCCATTTATGATGTGTCTATTAATACTCCAGTCATGAACTATTTTGATGTAACTGATGGGTTTTTGTTGTCCTTCGCAGGAAACTCTCTACATGGTCATAACCAGTTAAAATTTTCCACCCACGACCACGATAGAGATACTTATATCGGTAACTGTGCAGTCATGTACCACGGGGCCTTCTGGTACAACCAATGTCATGGCACCAATCTTAATGGGAAATATCAGCTTGGCGTCACCACGGAGTATGCCACCGGCATTGTGTGGGCTACATGGAGAGGAGCCTACTATTCCTTTAAGAGGACGGAGATGAAGATTGCACCAACGTCCGGTGATAGTAACAAACAGTAACTCGTCACGGGATCTGTGACAACAATCCACCTTCATACGGTGTTACTGCCTCATCACAATGTGACATCTTGAGGAAATTTCAAATAATAATCAATATTCAATAAAGCAGCAATTCTACCTTTGTTGGATTCATTCTCTTCAGGTCTTGTAAGAATTCATGGATCACGGGTTCTTGGATCCGTCCAACATAATGTGAACACAACACAAACCTGTAGAGTTTGGAGGACACAAGGCAGATCCGCTAGATGTGATTTGGACGTCTCCAGCATAACCTGGTGTCTCTGCCTTATGTCCCGTGTATCTTGGCTCATACGCAGCAGGAAATAATTACACACTGACGGTAAATTGATCCTTCTCAACGTAATTACGACTAGAAAACAAATATTAGTTTATGGCAAAGACCTTTTATTTAATGCTGACACAACGACTCTTCTTACATCTCACATCTATCTACAATATCTCCTTCATCATCAGGTCAATGGTGAAGATCCTCGTCTTCAGGCTGGGCAACCAGATGAATGGTGGTACATCAGCAGTCCAGTTTTGAGATCCCACCAGGTCAACCACTGCCGATATGTCCTATAAGAGTCATAGACAGGGATCCCCTGCTCACGACCCCCTCTATAAACCAGACAGAAGAGTCTTGTAGATTTGTAGAGCGACTGCCTCTCTGGTGGTCCTGATACAACTCTATATTATATGGTAGCCCAATCATTGGATTGGGTGTCATGTAATACAACATCAGCGGCCACACAGAGCTTGCCTCAAATCTAACAGCTGATCTTCGGGGGTTTATATAGTCGGACCCAAATCAAACAGCTCATCTCTGGGCAGCTTCAATGGTGGTCCATTTGGGACTAATCTTATAGCAAGGACATTAAGAAGGTGGAAGAGCCCATTATCTCTTGTAATATCACAGTCTATGTTTGACCATAAAAATCAGTCACCCAATGAATGATTATTTAATTGTAATGGGTTTGGGAAAGTGAATGGAGAATACGGGCTGGGTAAGGACGTGCTTTGGCAGAAATATGGTCGTTATTCCTACATAGAAGACATAAATGTGAAGGGTTCCCAGTAAAGACGCCACAGACCTTCTTTCATTCGATCATTGCAGGTTTTTAGAACATTTACCTTCTCACCCACAGGAGGACATATCGTCTCTGGGTTGACCTGGTGGATTTTGGGAATGATGCTCAGTACGGGACCTATGACACCCACTCTCTGTCACCATTGGTCATTGATCTAGAGGAGGACGAGTACAATCTGTATATTTGAACATTTTGGGAGAATGACCCCAACAAACCTCATGACTTTGGCGATACGCCAGTTAAATCATATGACAGGTGTCCTACGGCGAAATCAGAGAGCACAAGATCCTTCCACGGAGCATAAGGGCTTGTGAAGTGACACGAAGACCGCCATAAAAGACTAGGTCACTGTTGACTCCAAGTATTTCCATAAAGGACAACCACTATTAGGACATGACCAAAAATCTTGCGGACCACCGTGAATGTAGCCCTAGTCACTGGATTTCCATGCAATACATTGATACTCAATACAGAATGATGTAGATACAGACACCAACACGATCTGCGCACGTAAATTGTAACATTCCAGTCCTTAACGTGTATTTATTGTGAGGTCCTTGGCCGATTTCTGTTTTGCTTCTTTCATTTTCCGGCTTTCCCTAACTTGTTGCTTGTGGAGCTGCAGGTTCAGAGCTCAGTGGGTGTTCTCTATGAAGCTGCTCTATCTCTCTCTGCCCTGATCTGGCCTGTGTAGCAGGTTTCCTCCCTCGTTCTGACTTTGCAGTGCATTCTGGGATTTCTCAAAACCAATACGGATGATTCCGCAGGTATACATTACCTTCTCCTGTGTGTAATATTAACCGGCTTTGAACACAGAGGTGGGATGTGTTATTGATTAACTGGGCAGGTCTGGGAAACCCTTAATCATTCCTGTAAAACTAATAGAAAAGAAGGGGAATGTTTCCTGAAAATGCTCAAGTCCCTCCTCTGTCTATCGTTTCTATCCCTTCCCGGAAAGTCTGTAAGGTCTATTTATCTTTTCCTTGAGTTAATATTGGCTCCGGCACGTGTGGGATGACATGTGACCGCGTTCTTTATAGAGCAGAGACCTGAACACCTTCCCCAGTCTACAGGCGACCGCCATCATGAAGGTAAGAACGCAGCCCTGTGGGGGAGGGGAGCAGGTGATACAATGTCACACTGGTGGAACGTTCTACGGACAATTCATGCACACGGCAGGATTAGGGAAAGGACACGTTTAGCGACTGCCAGGAAGCTGAGACGTGGCCAAAAACTGTGGCAATATGATGTTTCACCGCAAATAGGCACAGTCTTCAAAGTATTAATGGCCACCTAGTTTTGGCGATTTGCAGTGAAACCCCATTTCTGCGCGGTTTGCTGCCGGCTGATACGTTGGACCTCGGTTTATGTGTTTGGGTATGAACATGCTCATAGTCTCATAGAAGAATATATCCGTGACATGGACAAAAATCTGCGCTGGTTTTTCCGTAGCATGTGAATAGGGCATAACAAATCCCATTCACTTACAATGGATGCCAATCCAGGTCTAAATCCTCACCAGATCCTGAATGTGTGAACGCGGTCTTATCCTTATGAGCTAAACATGAGCTCAGGTCCGAATGAATGATGTTCCAAACATAATCTCCACCAATGTCATGAACGCGACAACCAGCTGCTGCCGGTATAAGGGAGGTTTTGTTCATTGTAATGTAAATTTTCTTTTTGCGCCCCACCCCCATCATAAAAAAATGCCCCATAAAAAAGTATAATGCCTTTATAGTGCCCCCACACAGTATAATGCCCCTTTAGTGCCCCCACACAGTATAATGCCCCTTTATAGTGCCCCCACACAGTATAATGCCCCTTTATAGTGCCCCCACACAGTATAATACCCCTTTATAGTGCCCCCACACAGTATAATACCCCTTTATAGTGCCCCCACACAGTATAATGCCCTGTTAGTGCCCCCATAACTGCCCCATAGAGTATAATGCCCCCATAACTGCCCCCACAGTATATTGTCCCCTTTAGTGCCCCACAAAGTATAATACCCCCTTATGCCCCCACACACAGTATAATGCCCCCTTGTGACCCCCAGTATAAATAATGCCCACTTCTGCCACCCCACACACAATATAATGCCTGGTCACCTTGTGCCCCCTCTATCACACAGTATAATTATGCCCACCCCACACAGTATACAGCCCCCCTTTTGTCCCCAACAGCCCCTTATGCCCCCCATGTGTAATATTAAAATAATGTATAAATAATGTGTGCCTTGCAGCCTGGAGACCCAGGAACCAAGCGTTGGTTGATTTTACTCACCACTCGTCCAGGTCCTTCTCTGTGCTGGCCCCGGCGCTGCACTATGACACACACGTTGAATTGTCACGTAACACGTCATGTGTCTCAGTGCATCGCTGGCGCAAGAGAAGAGAAGGAGCGCCCAGGCAGAAAGGCAGCTGTAGAGTCGCCGGGCCCAGGCGCTTCAGAAATACAAGCACGAGAGGGGGCCAGTGGAGCGCCTCCTTCCACCTGCTGGAGGGATGCGCCCTGTGCCATGGCACAGGTTGCACACACCAAAGGCCGGCACTGTGTAACATCATGAGCTAGCGATTGGGAGCGAGACACTGAGAGGTTTTATTTAATGCAATATTCTCCAATCAGAAGCTGCTGCTGAATTTCGCCCTCTTCCTGCTGCTACAGAGCGGTCATGTGACCACAGGTTCTGCGCCTCTGAACCAGGCTAATGGTGAGTACAGCAGAACTCCGCTGATTAAACTGGGGATGATATATTGACGTTATTATCTGCATCTAAATCTAAATAAATGGGCTTGACGAGATTCCGCAGATTTCTAGAGAAACAATTTGATTGCAGAAATCATTTACTTTTTTATTTATTTTTCAAGTCAGTTTATATTACTTTTATTCTAGTAAGAGGGGCGGAGCTGTGACAACTTCTTCTTCATGTACAGGGATTGTCCCCTCGGAGCGATGATGACCTGGTATAATCCATGAGTGATCATGTGGATCTCCAAAAGCCCTTATCCAATTATAAAATGGCCACACAGATAACACCATGGATGAGCCAACAAGGCAATAGGGGAATTAGGTAATTGGGGTGGAGTTGCACTTTAAGGGACATTTTTTATAGAAGGTAAACCATGATATTTGATTTTATGCTTAGTATAGGAATTTTTATTGGCTGATTTTAGAAACTTTATGATAAAATGTGAGAACATCTCCAGATACAACTGAGCTAAGGAGACGTCTGACCTCCTGTGTCCTCTCCTCCTAGTCATTAGCTGCCTAGATTCCTGCCACCCCGATGACTGTTCGGACATCTCTGCTCAGGGTCTGACCTCGGACGGTGTGTACCTGATATATCCGGGTGGTGTGAACTCCCCACCAGTACCTGTGTATTGTGACATGACCAGTGCTGGCGGACCATGGACGGTGAGTACCGGCAGCGACTTCTACAGTTACATAAGACCAAGATACATTCCCCTCAAAAAGGAAAACAATCCCAATACGTCGTCCTTTAGTGGTTTTGTGGTCTTCTGCCATCAAGTCTATAAAAGTTCTTTGTCCATTATATTGGCTCCTAACTTTCCCAGACACCCGCACAGCCCTTTAATGTTGATCTCCTCATCTCCAGGTGTTTCAGAAGAGGTTTGATGGCAGTGTGGACTTCTATCGTGGCTGGAAGGAATACAAGAATGGGTTTGGGAAAGCGAGTGGAGAATACTGGCTGGGTAATAACTTCCTTTTATTTATTGCTGCTCCCATATACTCCTGTAATATGTAGATTATTGACACCACGTCGTCCTGTCATCGTCAGGTCTGCAGAACATTCACCTCCTCACCCAGAAGAGGTCGTATCGTCTCCGGGTTGACCTGGTGGATTTTGAGAATGATGCTCGGTTCGGGACCTATGACACCTTCTCTCTGTCACCGTTGGCCATTGATCCGGAGGAGGATGGGTACAAGCTGCATATTGGTGCATTTCAGGAGGGTGACCCCATCAAACCTGTTAGTAAGTGACCCACTTCTTATGGCAGTTTCAGGGCACTTGGGATTACTTTGTTCTTCTGCATTGAGCGCTGGTGAAAATAAATATCTCCTCGACTTCCCAAGACCCAACTCTCCCTGTCCTCTACTTTCCTGCCCCTAAACTCTTGGCCAGACCTTATAAACTCCAGCCTCCTGCTGCCCTTACTTTATTACCAACTTTTCTCTCATGACCCCCACCCACCAAGCCCACCGTGGTCCCAGTGCCTACGCTATGTCGCCAGGTTTCTCTGCTTTCTCTTATATTATAAGTGTCATATAGAGGCCTCTTCTTGGGTAAGGATTCCTATCAGGGAGCACCAGTGGGACAAAGTCTTTTCCAAAACTGGTCATGGTCACAAACCATCAGTGGACACAAGGTCCAGGCCGGGTGAAGAGTTGACCAGACACTCTGCACAGTAAAATCTAACGTTCTTGTCTATTATAAACTCAACAGCAGATTCACTGAGAACGCAGAACGAGATGAATTTCTCCACGCATGACAATGACAGGGACACACTATCAGGCAACTGCGCAGCTATTTTTCACGGAGCCTCTTGGTACAAGGATTGCCACAGCGCCAACCTGAATGGACTATACCTAAAGGGACAAACTGACCAGTATGCCACGGGCATGACTTGGGCAGGATGGAAAGGGCACAACTACTCACTGAAGGCTTCTGAGATGAAGATCGCCGTAAATGTCTAAGCCATGGATGTCTCATTGGGTTACTAAGAAGAAGGACAATCGTTTCCATCACCACGAGGCCGTGGACCACAAAACATCCGTGGCTCGTGTCATCATAAGACTCAACAAAGACTTCAAAGACGCTCAAAGAGCAGACGGTGCCATTCAATACCTTGACATCTGTGCAAATGCAAAATGTTATGTTCTATGAAAAGATTATACAAGACTTGGGTGAAGGAACCTCGTCCAATTATTCTCCTTGTATCGGCAGCATCTCCTATATGGTATTCATTCCCCTATATATATATGTGTGTGGGGGATTAGAAGTGTAGAAAATAAATGATCTGAGAAATGATGTTGTTGAATTGCCTTTAAATTCCCGTTAGTAAAGGATTGCACCATAATATGTTGATCGGTGGAGTCTTGGGGGTCTCCTCACTGGTAAGATGGGACTTTCTTCACAAAACAAAGACTTTCATTATTCTTAGAACTACGAAATATAAAAAGAGGAACCTTGAGAAACAATAATAAAAACACAACGACCTGAACGCAACAAGAACCGAACAATTGTGGAATAGCTGTGAGCTGCCACGCGCTGTACAGGGGCCTCCTGGAAATAAAGATTTATAGATATCAATCACTACATCTTCACTACTGCAGGAAATGCAAGGAAACAATGTTGTCAGGTATCGAGGAGACGGCCATGCGGGTGTAAGGGAGAGGACCATGCGGGTGTAAGGGAGACGATCATGCGGGTGTAAGGGAGACGGCCATGCGGGTGTCAGGGAGACAATCATGCGGGTGTAAGGGAGACGATCATGCGGGTGTAAGGGAGACGATCATGCGGGTGTAAGGGAGACGATCATGTGGGTGTCAGGGAGACGATCATGCGGGTGTAAGGGAGACGATCAGGCGGGTGTAAGGGAGACGATCATGCGGGTGTAAGGGAGACGATCATGCGGGTGTAAGGGAGACGATCATGCGGGTGTAAGGGAGACGATCATGCGGGTGTAAGGGAGACGATCATGTGGGTGTCAGGGAGACGATCATGCGGGTGTAAGGGAGACGATCAGGCGGGTGTAAGGGAGACGATCATGCGGGTGTAAGGGAGACGATCATGCGGGTGTAAGGGAGACGATCATGCGGGTGTAAGGGAGACGATCATGCGGGTGTAAGGGAGACGACCATGCGGGTGTAAGGGAGACGACCATGCGGGTGTAAGGGAGACGATCATGCGGGTGTAAGGGAGACGATCATGCGGGTGTAAGGGAGACGATCATGCGGGTGTAAGGGAGACGGCCATGCGGGTGTAAGGGAGACGGCCGTGCGGGTGTAATGAAGAGGATCATGCAAGTGTAAGGGAGACAATTATGCGGGTGTGAGGGAGACGACCATGCGTGTGTAAGGGAGACGATCATGCGGGTGTAAGGGAGACGATCATGCGGGTGTCAGGCAGACAATCATGCGGGTGTAATGGAGATGGCCATGTGGGTGTAAGGGAGACGGCCATGCGGGTGTAAGGGAGACGATCATGCGGGTGTAAGGGAGACGGTCATGCGGGTGTAAGGGAGACGGTCATGCGGGTGTAAGGGAGACAATCATGCGGGTGTAAGGGAGACGATCATGCGGGAGTAAGGGAGACGATCATGCGGGTGTAATGGAGACGATCATGCAGGTGTAAGGGAGATGATCATGCGGGTGTAAGGGAGACGATCATGTGGGTGTAAGGGAGCCGGTCATGCGGGTATAAGGGAGAAGGTCACGCAGGTGTAATGGAGACGATCATGCAGGTGTAAGGGAGACGATCATGCGGGTTTAATGGAGACGATCATGCGGGTGTAAGGGAGAGGTCCATGCAGGAATAAGAGAGACGACCATGTGGGTGTAAGGGAGACGGCCATGCGGGTGTAAGGGAGACGATCATGCGGGTGTAAGGGAGACGGTCATGCGGGTGTAAGGGAGACGGTCATGCGGGTGTAAGGGAGACAATCATGCGGGTGTAAGGGAGACGATCATGCGGGAGTAAGGGAGACGATCATGCGGGTGTAATGGAGACGATCATGCAGGTGTAAGGGAGATGATCATGCGGGTGTAAGGGAGACGATCATGTGGGTGTAAGGGAGCCGGTCATGCGGGTATAAGGGAGAAGGTCACGCAGGTGTAATGGAGACGATCATGCAGGTGTAAGGGAGACGATCATGCGGGTTTAATGGAGACGATCATGCGGGTGTAAGGGAGAGGTCCATGCAGGAATAAGAGAGACGACCATGTGGGTGTAAGGGAGACGGCCATGCAGGTGTAAGGGAGAGGGCCATGCGGGTGTAAGGGAGACGGCCATTCGGGTGTAAGGGAGAGGTCCATGCAGGTGTAAGAGAGACGATCATGCGGGTGTAAGGGAGACGATCATGCGGGTGTGAGGGAGACGAGCATGCGGGTGTAAGGGAGACGGCCATGCGGGTGGAAGGGAGACGGCCATGCGGGTGGAAGGGAGACGGCCATGCGGGTGTAAGGGAGACGGCCATGCGGGTGTAAGGGAGACGTCTATGCGGGTGTAAGGGAGACGGTCATGTGGGTGTAAGGGAGACGGCCATGCGGGTGTAAGGGAGACGACCATGCGGGTGTAAGGGAGACGACCATGCGGGTGTAAGGGAGACGGTCATGCGGGTGTAAGGGAGACAATCATGCGGGTGTAAGGGAGACGGCCATGTGGGAGTAAGGGAGACGGCCGTGCGGGTGTAAGGGAGACGATCATGCGGGTGTAAGGGAGACGGCCATGCGGGTGTAAGGGAGATGATCATGCGGGTGTAAGGGAGACGGCCATGGTGGTCCATGGACAGAGGAGGGGAGGCTCTGGAATGCTTTACCCTAAAGGCCTCTTCACTCCCGGCTGCTTTGTATTCTGTGTTGTCCATGGAACGATGGGTCCCTGTGGAGGTCATTGTCACCTATTCTTTATTCCGGAGAACAACCTCTAAGAACAGGAACATAACTAATATATTTGTACAACCTCAGCAATTCTTGAGTACAATGGATAGAGTCTTTCTGGCTGGTTTTCCCCAAATGTCCCATCCTTCGGTGCAGTTCCTAGAATTGCCTGGTGCCTGGGACTATATATAGTCACTACCTCCTAACGTCTCATCACATCGGTCCCATATGAATCCCGGAGACAGACTCTCTGCCATGAAGGTAAGGGATCTCCCGTGTTTAGTTATTCGATCATGTCCATTAGATGTTTTAGAACGTTGGGATCTTCTGGGGCGTTTAACAATGGAGGCACTCAAAGAGTTAATGAGAAAAACGGATTCCCATACAACACTGGTCAAAACTTCTTCTTCCTATTATCATTAGTGCGGGTCATTCTCACCTCTCACCTTCCTCCCCTTTGTCCCATTTGGGTCTTCAAGCTTCTTAATGACAGAGAAGAAACACTGGTCCAACGCAGTTACATTTTTATTTGCTCACTGGAATAACCCACTGGGTGTAAATTACATCTGAACCATATTGGACCAGTGTTGTATCCCATTCCTTCATTTTGATGCTTTTTTTGGAAGAGTAGGACAACCTCTTGGAGAAGTGCTGCCCCAGGAGGTCACAGATGTTGACCGGGACTGTTGCGGACTGATCGTGTTCTGTGCTCAGGATTCCTGTGATTGTCTCCAGTCATCGTGTTGCTGGTTGTCTGCATCTTCCTTCCTCTGCCTCCACCATATCTGTCTTCTCCAAGGAGGTCCAATAGTCGTAGCATTAGATCTTCAATCTGGTCGTTTGTGCTTCACGAGGGGGTTAGAGGGATATTCCAGCCGTTTACACTCATCACCGATCTACTGGGCCAAGCACCTTCACTGTTTCTGTATTTCTGGGTTGTATAGACCTCGCTTGGCCACTGCTCCATACAAGAACACTGGTGGGGAGCGATGGGGTCGGGGATCATCCATTCTAATGTTTGGTGGTGGCTCCGGTGGTCAAAACCCCAAACAGCTAAGATTTATAGCCGACACGTGTTCAAAGCTGGAATATCCCTTTAAGATAAGGTTACGGGACCAAAGGTCAAAGGTGCTCATATTTTTCCTGTTCCCCTTCTTTGCTGTAAAGAGCCACAGAAAATACCACAACCTGGACCACCTGATTGGTGATTTTTTAGGCCCATGATTACAACTGACGGTCTTTCTCCATAGTATTTGTGATGATTTTGTTGCTTGTAGACGTGTGACTCGTCCGTCTTTGTCATTGTCTCTTAGATATTCATCTTACTTGTGTTGTGTCATATTCAACAAGTCACCGGCAGCTCGACCAACGCTCTACAAGGTAAGTGACATAATCCACGTGGGAGCGGGAGGAATACCGCCGCGGTACAGGAGGAGCGGCGCCGGTCAGATGTTATTTGGTGTTTTATAGGAGATTCTATAGAAGTCTCGGGTAAAGTGGATAAAATGGCAACAAAATAACAATATAAATGTTAGTGTCTTTAAATGCTCACAAAATACAATGTCAACCAAACAATGTCATATAGTGCAGAAATCATAGTGTCATACAGTGCACAATACAACTATACAACACAACACTCAATGTCCAGTGCAGAAATAATAGTGTCATACAGTGCACAATACAACAATACAACACAACACTCAATGTCCAGTGCAGAAATAATAGTGTCATACAGTGCACAATACAACTATACAACACAACACTCAATGTCCAGTGCAGAAATAATAGTGTCATACAGTGCACCATACAACACAACACTCAATGTCTACTACAGAAATAATAGTGTCATACAGTGCACCATACAACTTATAACACCCAGGGCCACGGACCGTCGGGATTACTCACCCACCGACGGCCACAGATCTATGAGTGCGGGCCCCATCTCCTCCTCAGGGGACGCCAGCGCTCACTTCCGTCCCGTAGGGAGCACCTGGAGAAATGTTCCAATTAGCCTAAATCACACTGGACTATAAGAAGGATCCTGCCCCTTCCTTCATGGCCTGAGCGTCCGGTCACAACACTAATATACACACACATGCATTCATACAGAAGTACATACACATACATTCATTCATACTTACACACGCACACATATACATACAGACAGTCATACTTTACACACACACACACAGTCATACACATGCAATCATTCATAAATACATACACGCACGCCTACATACATATACATTCATTCATTCATACTTACACACGCACACATATACATACAGACAGTCATACTTTACACACACACACACACACACACACACACACAGTGACACACAGTCATACGCATGCATTCATTCATAAATACATACACGCACGCCTACATACATATACATTCATTCATACTTACACACACACGCACGCATTCATACATAAGTAAATGCACACACATTTATACTTACACACACACACACACACACACACACACATTACACACACATGGTCAAACGTACACACACACACACACATTCATACTTACACACACATACACAGTCACTATAAATATGTATGCTCACTACATACATTCAGACATCCTTGAGCACGCTCACTATATGGATATGCGCACGCAGGTGGATGATCACTAGTCACTACATACACGGACATTCATGAATCTGTATGTAGAGGAAGAAGTCTGTGCTCTCTTATTTATCAGTGATCCAGGGCTGAGGGTAATTATTGCGTCCCACTTTTATTGTTTTTCATATAAATTCATTTATTTATTCACTGACATGTTCCGTCCTCAGCATTCATTCACTGACATGCTCCATCTTCAGCATTCATTCACTGACATGCTCCATCCTCAGCATTCATTCACTGACATGCTCCATCCTCAGCATTCATTCACTGACATGCTCCGTCCTCAGCATTCATTCACTGACATGCTCCATCCTCAGCATTCATTCACTGACATGCTCCATCCTCAGCATTCAGTCACTGACATGCTCCGTCCTCAGTATTCATTCACTGACATGCTCCGTCCTCAGCATTCATTCACTGACATGCTCCATCCTCAGCATTCATTCACTGACCTGCTCCATCCTCAGCATTCATTCACTGACATGCTCCATCCTCAGCATTCATTCACTGACATGCTCCATCCTCAGCATTCATTCACTGACATGCTCCGTCCTCAGCATTCATTCACTGACATGCTCCATCCTCAGCATTCATTCACTGACATGCTCCATCCTCAGCATTCATTCACTGACATGCTCCGTCCTCAGCATTCATTCACTGACATGCTCCGTCCTCAGCATTCATTCACTGACATGCTCCGTCCTCAGCATTCATTCACTGACATGCTCCGTCCTCAGCATTCATTCACTGACATGCTCCGTCCTCAGCATTCATTCACTGACATGCTCCATCCTCAGCATTCATTCACTGACATGCTCCGTCCTCAGCATTCATTCACTGACATGCTCCGTCCTCAGCTCCACAGCACAAGTCTGAGGAATGGTTTCCCGTTGACTGTCAGGATGTTTGGGACATAAGTCGACCCTCCAGCGGCGTGTACATCATATATCCACAAGGAGCACAGCGCCCCCTGCCGGTGTACTGTGACATGACGAGCGGAGGGATGATCTGGACGGTGAGTAGGATTGTGGGATTGTGAGCAGGTTTATATTATTCGGACATGTAGTAAATGTCCCGTCTGACAGGTGTTTCAGCGGCGACTGGACGGCTCGGTGCATTTCAACCAGTCCTGGCAGGATTACGTGAACGGGTTCGGGAACGCGGATGGCGAGTACTGGCTCGGTAAATGATGATTTTTCCTCGTGTCGTCCACAATTTGACTTCTACACCTAGTCCTAGCATGGGCAGTTTAACCCGTAATATGATGCGTGAAGTTCTATATCACGGACGGAGTGGAGCTGAGATATGGGGTGCTGTATGGAGGGTCCTCGTAGATTATCTGTAGATCTAGGATGGACGGAGTGAAGCTGAGATATGGGGTGCTGTATGGAGGGTCCTCGTAGATTGTAGATCTAGGATGGACGGAGTGAAGCTGAGATATGGGGTGCTGTATGGAGGGTCCTCGTAGATTATCTGTAGATCTAGGATGGACGGAGTGAAGCTGAGATATGGGGTGCTGTATGGAGGGTCCTCGTAGATTGTCTGTAGATCTAGGATGGACGGAGTGAAGCTGAGATATGGGGTGCTGTATGGAGGGTCCTCGTAGATTGTCTGTAGATCTAGGATGGACGGAGTGAAGCTGAGATATGGGGTGCTGTATGGAGGGTCCTCGTAGATTGTCTGTAGATCTAGGATGGACGGAGTGAAGCTGAGATATGGGGTGCTGTATGGAGGGTCCTCGTAGATTATCTGTAGATCTAGGATGGACGGAGTGAAGCTGAGATATGGGGTGCTGTATGGAGGGTCCTCATAGATTGTCTGTAGATCTAGGATGGACGGAGTGAAGCTGAGATATGGGGTGCTGTATGGAGGGTCCTCGTAGATTGTCTGTAGATCTAGGATGGACGGAGTGAAGCTGAGATATGGGGTGCTGTATGGAGGGTCCTCGTAGATTGTCTGTAGATCTAGGATGGATGGAGGCCGAGTGGTCACCAATCAATTTCTTGTCCAGAATAATCAATGATAGCGCCGGACGATCAAAAATGATATTTCTTAATTGGGGGGTATTGCTCTTCGGTTGTGGGTGGAGGCGCCGGATAATGTGATCCTCCCGGGGGCAGGAAGGATCTCAGCTTCGCCCCATCTGTAGAATATTGGGGGCATGATTGTTGCCGGCCTCTATTTATCTTTTTGCCTCCCCCCGTGTTACCAGGGCTGCAGAATATTTACCGGCTGACAATGTGGGGCGAGTACGAGCTGCGGGTGGAGCTGGAAGATACGGAGGGATCCCGGGTGTCCGCCCAGTACATGAACTTCAGCCTCTCCCGCCACGCCCTGAACCCCGACAGCGATGGATACCGGCTGCATGTTGGGGCATTTACCGATGGAGGGGCCGGTGAGGCCGGGGTTTATAGAAACAATATCAGGAGGGGATTAATCACTTGTTTTTTTTTTGGGGGGGGGGGGTTATTTAAAGAGACATCTACACCGTTGGACTAACCCATGACATCTCTGACATCCCCCCGTGTCTTGTCGTGTGTCTTCTCTCCATTATGTAGGGGACGCCCTGAGCCCCCATGCTGGAAACGTGTTCTCCACCTATGATAAGGACCAGGATGGACACCACCAGAACTGTGCAGATTATTGGGGCGGAGGGTTCTGGTACCACCCCGAGGGCTGCGCGGAGGCCGGCCTTAACGCTCGCTACAACACGAGCCGCTCCCACCACCCGGCATTCTCCTGGACCACATGGGTGGACTTCCCAGAGACGCTCCGGGGGAGTCAGATGAAGATGAGGAGGGTCACGGCCTGAAGAATAAGCTGGAGCGAGCTGAGCCTGTACACGTGGAGGGGCCACACACAATATATATATATATACTACAGGCAGATACATATGATGCACGTGCAATAAATAATATGTGCTGGGTAATTACCGTATATGAGAGATTTCTCCGACTGGTCCCATCACTCAGTAGCCCCCCCAGATATCAGGGCTGCCGAGGACCCGCAAGTCAACCGGCCACAGGTTGGTACCGGATTTTCATGTATTTAGATTTGTTCTAGGCCCTCCCACAATTCCCTGCTTTGTGGCCCACCTTTATCGGGATGAGAGTGTTATACACAAGTCAGGCGACCCCTATAGATCGAAATCCTTCTACCACATATCACCCCCGATCTTCCATAGATTATAGCCACCGATGCAGCATTGTCACCCGTGACGGTGTATTTTATGTCACAGATCCATCTTTTATAACTTTATATCTTACCGGTCACGATACCCTAGACTTTACTATCTGAGAGGGATCTATAGCGGTTCATCCTGGTGTAAGAACAGAATGCTAGAACTACAGTAAAGACTGACACGTTCACAGGCAGGGGGGGGTATAACCCTATAGCCCCCTGTTGGGGTCACTCATCATCTGTTACCCATGAAGGAGACTTTACCAATCAGTTTCTTACTTAATCCGGTTACATTTATTGGGATGTGGAAGGGAATGACATGGAGGAAATTCCTTTTATCTTTACTACGCAGCCACTGAACATGCCCACAGGTCAATAGATTGAGGGGTACAGCCTGGCACACTCCTACGCCAACATCTCCGCAGCGCCATGAGATGGAAGGACAGTGGTGTAAGCCCTGGCTGATGGCGCCGCCGCCTATTCACGGTATATGGTGAAGGACCTTGAGCGGCCCCCCGTTCTTCCCCGAGTCATTGAGGCAAGGACAGAAGTAGGGGTACACGGTCTCCGAGAAGGAGGTGACGAAGGTGTAGATGTGGGACATGTCGTCGGCGTTGTAGAAGGAGAGCTGGCCGCCCTCGTAGTCGAGGTAAATCCCCACCCTCTGCGGTTTGCTCCTCAGGGTGAGTGTCCGGTATGGGACGTCCAGAGCTTTGAACTCATGACCGTTCCTCAGCCACAGTATCCAGAAGCCGTTCTCCGGGGACAAGGTGATCCCGCCCCTGCGGTTCACAGACTCTTTGGCCACGCCTAGATTCCACTTGGTCTTGTTGCTGACGTCAACTGCCCAGTAATGGCGGCCGGAGGTGAAGCCCTCGGTGCCCAGGACGCAGCAGCAATAGTCGAAGCGGCGCGGGTTTTCGGGCATTGACTGTTTGGTGTCGCTGTATCGGACGCTGGTCAGGTCTTCGGAGAGCACAAGGTTCAGGTGGGCCGTGCTGGGGTCCATGATTATGTTGGGTAAGGCTGGAAGATAAAAGAAGAGTTTAAAAGGGGTTGTCCAGGATTGGAAGACCATGGCCTCTTTCATCCAAAAACAGCGCCGCCCCTGTACGTGGATTGTGTCTGGTATTGAAGTGAATAAGGCTGCAATACCACACACAACCTGTGGACAGGTGTGGCGCTGTTTAAGAGAGGCAGCAGCCATGTTTTTCTAAGCTTGGACTTCCCCTTTAATGCTGGTGCAGGATAGAGGTGAGAGGTGAGAGGTGAGAGGTGAGAGGTGAGAGGCTTAGAGGGGAACTCATCAGGGAGTCGATAAAGTGTCATTTCTAACAGGTTTGGGATGTTGCTAAGCAACAGAGGATGTGGATTGCAGGTGACTATCCCAGATCTCCGAGCGGATGAGCAGATCCTGTGTTGTCGGTTACATAGAGACTGCGGGGGTCTTCATAAGGGAGAGGAAGATGGTGGCCAGGACTTCACACTGTCTGGACAGCTGCCCCCCCCCCCCACCCCCCATTTAACCCCTTACCGCCAGATTTAGTTTTTTTCCCCCTACATTATAAGAGCCATAACTTTTTTATTTTTCTGCCGACACAGCCGTAGGAGGGCTGGATTATTTGCGGGGTGAGTTGTAGTTTTTAATATTTTTTTAGTGGGGTGTCATCTTTACTTTATTCTGCGGGTCGATACGATTGCGGCGATTCCAAATTTATATTGTTTTTTATGTTTTACTAATTTACAATAAAAACACTTTTTCTAAATCCTGTTTTGCGGCGCCATATTCTGAGCCATGACTTTTAGATTTTTCTGTGAATGGCGCGGTGCGAGGCTTGTTCTCTGCGGGGCGAGCTGTCATTTTATTGATACCGTTTCGGGGTACATGACTTTTTATTCCATTTATTTCTGCGGCGAGGGGGACAGAAATACAAAAATTTAGACTTAAAGAAAAAATAAAAAATCTGATATATGTAAGAACGCCGTTCACCCCTAGAGATGAATGTGATGACGGAACTGCACGGATCATGGTGGACGCAGCGATACCAGTTACTTTATATTTATTATTACACGGAATAAATGGGAAAAGGAAGGTTTTTGAACTTTTAATGTTTTTATTTTTTATTGTTAAAAACTTTACTATACTTAGTTACTTTTTTTTAATCCACTAGACTTGTGATCGCCTGATTGCTGGTGCCCCACACAGTAAAACGTCTCTATTGCAGCGTATTGGCCCTTAACAGATCTATTAGGCCCTTGTGGGGGGTGATGGGGTAACAGAGGGGCCCCCTCTAACGCTATTCAACGCGCCATCTGAATGTGTGTTAAGCGGCCGGTCATTAAAGCAGGGTGACAGTTGTCATATACGGAGTCGGCTCCATACATATACTGTGCACTGAGCACGCTCTCTGCATATACCGTGCGCTGAGCACGCTCTCAACATATACTGTGTGCTGAGCACGCTCTCAACATATACTGTGCACTGAGCACGCTCTCAACATATACTGTGCACTGGGCACGCTCTCAACATATACTGTGTACTGAGCACGCTCTCTGCATATACTGTGCGCTGAGCACGCTCTCAACATATACTGTGCACTGGGCACGCTCTCAACATATACTGTGCACTGGGCACGCTCTCAACATATACTGTGTGCTGAGCACGCTCTCAACATATACTGTGCACTGAGCACACTCTCAACATATACTGTGCACTGGGCACGCTCTCAACATATACTGTGCACTGGGCACGCTCTCAACATATACTGTGTGCTGAGCACGCTCTCAACATATACTGTGCACTGAGCACACTCTCAACATATACTGTGCACTGGGCACGCTCTCAACATATACTGTGCACTGGGCACGCTCTCAACATATACTGTGTGCTGAGCACGCTCTCAACATATACTGTGCACTGAGCACACTCTCAACATATACTGTGCACTGGGCACGCTCTCAACATATACTGTGTGCTGAGCACGCTCTCAACATATACTGTGCACTGGGCACGCTCTCAACATATACTGTGCACTGGGCACGCTCTCAACATATACTGTGTACTGAGCACGCTCTCTGCATATACTGTGCGCTGAGCACGCTCTCAACATATACTGTGTGCTGAGCACGCTCTCAACATATACTGTGCACTGAGCACGCTCTCAACATATACTGTGTACTGAGCACGCTCTCAACATATACTGTGCACTGGGCACGCTCTCAACATATACTGTGTACTGAGCACGCTCTCAACATATACTGTGCACTGAGCACGCTCTCAGCATATACTGCGTAGTGAGCACCACTCCATACATATACTGCGTACTGAGCCCCACTCCATACATATACTGTGTACTGAGCCCGCTCTCAACATATACTGTGCACTGAGCACGCTCTCAACATATACTGTGTACTGAGCACGCTCTCAACATATACTGTGCACTGAGCACGCTCTCTGCATATACTGTGCGCTGAGCACGCTCTCAACATATACTGCGCACTGAGCACGCTCTCAACATATACTGTGCACTGAGCACGCTCTCAACATATACTGTGTACTGAGCACGCTCTCAGCATATACTGTGTACTGAGCACGCTCTCTGCATATACTGTGCGCTGAGCACGCTCTCAACATATACTGTGCACTGAGCACGCTCTCTGCATATACTGTGCGCTGAGCACGCTCTCAACATATACTGTGCACTGAGCACGCTCTCAACATATACTGTGCGCTGAGCACGCTCTCAACATATACTGTGCACTGAGCACGCTCTCAACATATACTGTGCACTGAGCACGCTCTCAGCATATACTGCGTAGTGAGCACCACTCCATACATATACTGCGTACTGAGCCCCACTCCATACATATACTGCGTACTGAGCCCCGCTCCATACATATACTGCGTACTGAGCCCCGCTCCATACATATACTGCGTACTGAGCCCCGCTCCATACATATACTGCGCACTGAGCCCCGCTCCATACATATACTGCGTACTGAGCCCGCTCCATACATATACTGCGCACTGAGCCCCGCTCCATACATATACTGCGCACTGAGCCCCGCTCCATACATATACTGCGTACTGAGCCCCGCTCCATACATATACTGCGTACTGAGCCCCGCTCCATACATATACTGCGTACTGAGCCCCGCTCCATACATATACTGTGTACTGAGCCCCGCTCCATACATATACTGAGTACTGAGCCCGCTCCATACATATACTGAGTACTGAGCCCCGCTCCATACATATACTGCGTACTGAGCCCCGCTCCATACATATACTGCGTACTGAGCCCCGCTCCATACATATACTGAGTACTGAGCCCCACTCCATACATATACTGCGTACTGAGCCCCGCTCCATACATATACTGCGTACTGAGCCCCGCTCCATACATATACTGAGTACTGAGCCCGCTCCATACATATACTGCATACTGAGCACCACTCCATACATATACTGCGTACCATATACTGCGTACTGAGCCCCGCTCCATACATATACTGCGTACCATATACTGCGTACTGAGCCCCGCTCCATACATATACTGCGTACTGAGCCCCGCTCCATACATATACTGAGTACTGAGCCCCACTCCATACATATACTGAGTACTGAGCCCCGCTCCATACATATACTGCGTACTGAGCCCCGCTCCATACATATACTGAGTACTGAGCCCCACTACATACATATACTGAGTACTGAGCCCCGCTCCATACATATACTGAGTACTGAGCCCCGCTCCATACATATACTGAGTACTGAGCCCCGCTCCATACATATACTGAGTACTGAGCCCCGCTCCATACATATACTGCGTACTGAGCCCCGCTCCATACATATACTGTGTACTGAGCCCCGCTCCATACATATACTGTGTACTGAGCCCCGCTCCATACATATACTGTGTACTGAGCCCCGCTCCATACATATACTGAGTACTGAGCCCCGCTCCATACATATACTGCGTACTGAGCCCCGCTCCATACATATACTGCATACTGAGCCCCGCTCCATACATATACTGCGTACTGAGCCCCGCTCCATACATATACTGTGCACTGAGCCCCGCTCCATACATATACTGTGTACTGAGCCCGCTCCATACATATACTGAGTACTGAGCCCCGCTCCATACATATACTGAGTACTGAGCCCCGCTCCATACATATACTGTGTACTGAGCCCGCTCCATACATATACTGTGTACTGAGCCCGCTCCATACATATACTGAGTACTGAGCCCCGCTCCATACATATACTGCGTACTGAGCCCCGCTCCATACATATACTGCGTACTGAGCCCCGCTCCATACATATACTGTGTACTGAGCCCCGCTCCATACATATACTGTGTACTGAGCCCCGCTCCATACATATACTGTGCACTGAGCCCCGCTCCATACATATACTGCGTACTGAGCCCCGCTCCATACATATACTGCGTACTGAGCCCCGCTCCATACATATACTGAGTACTGAGCCCCGCTCCATACATATACTGCGTACTGAGCCCCGCTCCATACATATACTGCGTACTGAGCCCCGCTCCATACATATACTGAGTACTGAGCCCCGCTCCATACATATACTGAGTACTGAGCCCCGCTCCATACATATACTGCGTACTGAGCCCCGCTCCATACATATACTGCGTACCATATACTGCGTACTGAGCCCCGCTCCATACATATACTGCGTACTGAGCCCGCTCCATACATATACTGAGTACTGAGCCCCGCTCCATACATATACTGAGTACTGAGCCCCGCTCCATACATATACTGAGTACTGAGCCCCGCTCCATACATATACTGCGTACTGAGCCCCGCTCCATACATATACTGCGTACCATATACTGCGTACTGAGCCCCGCTCCATACATATACTGAGTACTGAGCCCCGCTCCATACATATACTGAGTACTGAGCCCCGCTCCATACATATACTGCGTACTGAGCCCGCTCCATACATATACTGCGTACTGAGCCCGCTCCATACATATACTGAGTACTGAGCCCCGCTCCATACATATACTGAGTACTGAGCCCCGCTCCATACATATACTGAGTACTGAGCCCCGCTCCATACATATACTGCGTACTGAGCCCCGCTCCATACATATACTGCGTACTGAGCCCCGCTCCATACATATACTGCGTACTGAGCCCCGCTCCATACATATACTGCGTACTGAGCCCCGCTCCATACATATACTGAGTACTGAGCCCCGCTCCATACATATACTGCGTACTGAGCCCCGCTCCATACATATACTGTGCACTGAGCCCCGCTCCATACATATACTGTGTACTGAGCCCCGCTCCATACATATACTGCGTACTGAGCCCCGCTCCATACATATACTGCGTACTGAGCCCCGCTCCATACATATACTGCGTACTGAGCCCCGCTCCATACATATACTGTGCACTGAGCCCCGCTCCATACATATACTGAGTACTGAGCCCCGCTCCATACATATACTGTGTACTGAGCCCCGCTCCATACATATACTGAGTACTGAGCCCCGCTCCATACATATACTGCGCACTGAGCCCCGCTCCATACATATACTGCGTACTGAGCCCCGCTCCATACATATACTGCGCACTGAGCCCCGCTCCATACATATACTGCGCACTGAGCCCCACTCCATACATATACTGCGTACTGAGCCCCGCTCCATACATATACTGTGCACTGAGCACGCTCCATACATATACTGCGCACTGAGCCCCACTCCATACATATACTGCGTACTGAGCCCCGCTCCATACATATACTGTGCACTGAGCACGCTCCATACATATACTGCGTACTGAGCATGCTCTCTACATACCCCTGCGACATCCGCCATATATACACACTGAGGATGTTGGGAAGAGGTTAAGCTGCGATACACATGACATTACCCTGGACCCCATTATAGTCGTATACATTATAAAGTTCCCTACTTATATATAAATACGTTACATAACCCCCCCCCTATTTATCTCAGTTTATGGGGGGGGGGACGTCTGCTCACCGGGACTGATGTAAGACTTCATATCCTTCCAGGCCGTGTACTGGATCAGATCCTTCACTCCCCCATAGCCAAAGTCTCTGGGAGTCACCACGTTCTGCGCCGGAAAACCGTCCCTGTAGCCCCCGTAACAGCTGATAACAGAGAGAGGGAGAGAGACAGGTCAGACAGGGGCAGAGTTCGGGGCACAGGCGACAGTGACGTCAAAGAGCAGCAAATACTCACATGTCCATGCACGACTTTATATCCTGCAAGAGAAAGACAGACATGAGACGCCGGCACAGGAACCATCACCCCCAGCCCCGGCCACAACTACAATCCCCATCATGTGGCTGGCAGGAAATGATGGACCACAGCTATGAGTCAGGTGATAACTGAATACTGGGGAAGGGGCGCCCCCGATCTGCTGTCTGCCAACAAAGCGGGGCACGGTGCCCACTGTATTCAGCGGGTCTGTATGCCATCTGCTGATAGACGCGGCTCCCCTGCTGCCCAGTACCCAGAGCTGAGCCGCAGCCGCCCTCAGTTTGAGCCCGTTTTGGGCGTGGAGGACCTGGTGTAATGTTTGGCGATCACTCACGGTCAGGAAGGTGACGGGGTCCTGCTCGTACAGCCGCGGCTGGGTGCTGCTGATGGTCTGGAGGATCCCCTGACAGTTCTGCTTGATCTTGTTGAGACTTTCCTCCATCTCGGCCAGGATGAGATCTCCCTCCTGCTGCAGCTCCCGCAGCAGCCGCTCCTCCCGCTCCCGCAGGTACTGCTGCAGCTTCTCAAACTCCACGCTCACATGGTGCTTAGTGCTCAGGAGGTTCCCCTGCCACAGAAACCACATTATAGCCAGACAATTCATACACCTATCTGTGCCTGGGAAAGCTGGGTGACAACCAACACGGCCAACCGCATCTCCCGCAGGGGTCGCCACCCAGCTTTCCCAGAGCCCTCCTCGTCTACATCCTCGCTCCCATATCTAGGCAGACTTGCCGTTCCAGAGTTGAGGAAGGCTGTAGGGGAAGTAATGGTGGAAACGCGTGACGGCTTTAAGGATCATGGGACCTGTTAAATGAAAAAATGGTCGGGGGCGTCCCGCGCGGCTGGGTCGGGGGCGTCCCGCGCGGCTGGGTCGGGGGCGTCCCGCGCGGCTGGGTCGGGGGCGTGGTTAGGTCAGACTCAGGAGTATTTGAGGGGTCTCATACATTGGGGTCACTGCTCTGCCGGTGTCCGCTCGGCTTCTTTAGGTTACAGTGATCATGAGCATAGACGAGAGGGGCCCCAGAGCAAACAGAAAATGGGTTCACACGACACGTATATAGCCCTCCAATCCAGACAGGACTAAGCCTATGACACCCCCCCAGTATGTGAGAAGGGGTAGAGCCACAGTGAGCCATGCCCCTCCCCTTTATGGCCGGTATAGGCTGACATGGATAACACCCCGTTCCTGAGGGGTCGCCCTGCCGGTGTCATACCCTGTGTTGTGCGATCATCTGCTCCTGGGCACATTGCATCTGCTGCAGCTCCTTCAGCCGGGCCTCCAGCGGAGCCATCGCCGACATCAGCTCATCCTGAGGAAGGAAAGAAAGACGTGAAAGACGCCAAACGGACAACCCGCGCGCCATCCTGATGTGTGATCTGGGCGCCTCCATTGTACCCAGTGTGCCAGCCTCAGTGCCCGCGGACCATGTGCTCACCTTGTAGCCCCCCACAGCCTCCTGTATGGGGATGAGCGCGTGCGGTGGTTGCGGTTCAGCGGCCCCCCGGCAGCGGGCACACAGTAGTCTCCCGTCCTGCGTGGAATACAGCTGCATCTTCTCGCCATGCTCTCCGCACAAACCCCTCTGTACCCCATCTGGGGTTTGCACCGGGGTAGGGCGACACTTGGGGCAGGTTGGGTAGGCCTCTTGGCCCCTCCATGACCGCTCCAGACATCCCCTGCAGAGGCAGTGCCCGCAGGACATGGTGACGGGTTCCCTTGGTACATCGCGGCACACGGTGCAGCTCAGGGATGGCAATAGGGGCAATGGGGTAGGAGGGGTGGCCATGGCTACACTACAGTCTGCTGTTCCTGTGTACTCACTGAGGCTGGACTCCCCCAGGGATGTCTTCCTGCTGTGTCCCCCTGACCCCACTGTCTCTCCTGCCCGTATACCTCTCCTCTGACCCCTCTCCTCTTCCTGGGTGTCCCTATCGCCCCTATTTCCTCCCTGCCTCATGCGTCTGAGCTGCAGGAGGGAGGAGGAAGGGGGAGGGGGAAAAGAGGGGGGGCCTATAGAAAAACAGGGGGAATGAGGGAGGGGGAGATAAGGGAGGGTTTGAGGGAAGGCGGGGGAGAGGGGAACAAAGCAGAGGAGGGGGCAGGGCACGCAACAGCGCTGACACTAGAGTGCAAGCTCTTCAGGCCTCAGCAGCTTCTCTTCCTCATCATATTCATTGTCATTTGCTACACTGTGCGGTTACATTGTATCACACAGCCGCCTGGGGGACGAGGGGTTAATCCTGTGTTTGGAGGGGAAGGAGGAGGAGGAGAGGGGAGGGGAGCTGCAGCGTAAAGCATGGGGGAGGGTAATGGGGGATTTCATGAAAGGATGATTGGACCAGAGCTGCTGGAAGGATCACAGATGAGGGGAGGAGGATGTTGGGAGGAGGATGGGTAGAGGGGAGGAGGATAAGGGGAGGAGGATAAGGGGAGGAGGATGGGTAGAGGGGAGGAGGATGGGCAGAAGGGAGGAGGGGAGGAGGATGGGTAGAGGGGAGGAGGATAGGCAGAAGGGAGGAGGGGAGGAGGATAAGTGGAGGAGGATAAGGGGAGGAGGATGGGTAGAGGGGAGGAGGATGGGCAGAGGGGAGGAGGATGGGCAGAAGGGAGGAGGGGAGGAGGATGGGTAGAGGGGAGGAGGATAGGCAGAAGGGAGGAGGGGAGGAGGATGAGGGGAGGAGGATGGGTAGAGGGGAGGAGGATAGGCAGAAGGGAGGAGGGGAGGAGGATGAGGGGAGGAGGATGGGTAGAGGGGAGGAGGATAAGGGGAGGAGGATGGGCAGAGGGGAGGAGGATAAGGGGAGGAGGATGGGCAGAAGGGAGGAGGGGAGGAGGATGGGCAGAAGGGAGGAGGGGAGGAGGATGGGCAGAAGGGAGGAGGGGAGGAGGATGAGGGGAGGAGGATGGGCAGAAGGGAGGAGGATGAGGGGAGGAGGATGGGTAGAGGGGAGGAGGATAAGGGGAGGAGGATGGGCAGAGGGGAGGAGGATGGGTAGAGGGGAGTAGGATGGGAGAGGAGGGGGATGGGGAAGGAGGAGGAGGGGTGAGCAGGTTGAGGGGGAGCTGCAATGAACAGTCTAATGGGGAAATTTGGGTTCAGCAGCGACAGGAGGGAGACACAGGTGGAGCAGAATACAGTGAAGGAGGGAAGGGAGACTAGAGGCAGTGATCCGGATGACACCGAGCCGCCATAATATTGGTCGCCGCCTTTGTGGTGTTAAGATGGTTTCTGTGATGTCATCGTTACGTGTTTATGACGATCATCGTTTGCTGCATGAACATAAAGGGCGAAAAACGCCACAACGTCGATCACTTACGGAATCGTGCGAAACACGCAGAGAAATGGCAGCATAACTGCGCAGGAAACGAGTCCAGACAAAGAATCATAGGTGGGATCGGCGCGTTTATCGCCACGTCTTCAGTCGCCCCCCGAGAGCCATTGATTATATTCCATCATCCGCTGACTGACCCCCCCCCCCACCGCGGGCAGAGACCGAGACCGCAGCGGATCGAGGCAATGATAGAGAATGCGAGGAGACGACACATGACATGCGCCATTCAGGAGTCCAGGAGAGCCGGGTGACCTCTCACATGGGATCCACAGTGGGGCCGTTCTGGTTGTCACCCGGCTGTTCCAGTAACAGATTCTACAATAATTGGCCGATTCGACGGATCGTATTCTGCGGAGATTATATGGGGGGGCGGTGATAAATGGGGGGACGGTGATAAATGGGGGGACGGTGATAAATGGGGGGGGCGGTGATAAATGGGGGGGACGGTGATAAATGGGGGGGGCGGTGATAAATGGGGGGGACGGACGGTGATAAATGGGGGGGGACGGTGATAAATGGGGGGACGGTGATAAATGGGGGGGCGGTGATAAATGGGGCGGGCGGTGATAAATGGGGGGGTGGTGATAAATGGGGGGCGGTGCTAAATGGGGGGACGGTGATAAATGGGGGGGACGGTGATAAATGGGGGGGCGGTGCTAAATGGGGGGGGATGGTGATAAATGGGGGGGACGGTGATAAATGGGGGGCGGTGCTAAATGGGGGGGGATGGTGATAAATGGGGGGACGGTGATAAATGGGGGGGCGGTGATAAATGGGGGGACGGTGATAAATGGGGGGGGGCGGTGATAAATGGGGGGCGGTGATAAATGGGGGGCGGTGATATATGGGGGGACGGTGATAAATGGGGGGCGGTGATAAATGGGGGGGGCGGTGATAAATGGGGCGGGCGGTGATAAATGTGGGGGGGCGGTGATAAATGGGGGGTGGTGATAAATGGGGGGGGGACGGTGATAAATGGGGGGGACGGTGATAAATGGGGGGGCGGTGCTAAATGGGGGGGGATGGTGATAAATGGGGGGCTGTGATAAATGGGGGGACGGTGATAAATGGGGGGCGGTGATAAATGGGGGGACGGTGATAAATGGGGGGCGGTGATAAATGGGGGCCGGTGATAAATGGGGGCCGGTGATAAATGGGGGGGTGATATATGGGGGGACGGTGATAAATGGGGGGCGGTGATAAATGGGGGCCGGTGATAAATGGGGGGACGGTGATAAATGGGGGGGTGATATATGGGGGGCGGTGATAAATGGGGGGACGGTGATAAATGGGGGGACGGTGATAAATGGGGGGACGGTGATAAATGGGGCGGGCGGTGATAAATGGGGGGCGGTGATAAATGGGGGGGCGGTGATAAATGGGGGGCGGTGATAAATGGGGGCGGTGATAAATGGGGGGGCGGTGATAAATGGGGGCGGTGATATATGGGGGGACGGTGATAAATGGGGGGCGGTGATAAATGGGGGGGCGGTGATAAATGGGGGGCGGTGATAAATGGGGGGGCGGTGATAAATGGGGGGCGGTGATATATGGGGGGGCGGTGATAAATGGGGGGCGGTGATATATGGGGGGACGGTGATAAATGGGGGGGTGGTGATAAATGGGGGGCGGTGATAAATGGGGGGACGGTGATAAATGGGGGGGGCGGTGATAAATGGGGGGGCGGTGATAAATGGGGGGCGGTGATAAATGGGGGGGACGGTGATAAATGGGGGGCGGTGCTAAATGGGGGGGATGGTGATAAATGGGGGGCTGTGATAAATGGGGGGGGGCGGTGATAAATGGGGGGGCGGTGATAAATGGGGGGCGGTGATAAATGGGGGGGCGGTGATAAATGGGGGGCGGTGATATATGGGGGGACGGTGATAAATGGGGGGGGCGGTGATAAATGGGGCGGGCGGTGATAAATGTGGGGGGGCGGTGATAAATGGGGGGGTGGTGATAAATGGGGGGGGACGGTGATGGGGGGGGGGCGGTGATAAATGGGGGGGACGGTGATAAATGGGGGGGCGGTGCTAAATGGGGGGGGATGGTGATAAATGGGGGGACGGTGATAAATGGGGGGACGGTGATAAATGGGGGGCGGTGATAAATGGGGGGACGGTGATAAATGGGGGGGTGATATATGGGGGGACGGTGATAAATGGGGGGCGGTGATAAATGGGGGGACGGTGATAAATGGGGGGGTGATAAATGGGGGGGCGGTGCTAAATGGGGGGGGATGGTGATAAATGGGGGGACGGTGATAAATGGGGGGACGGTGATATATGGGGGGGCGGTGATAAATGGGGGGACGGTGATAAATGGGGGGGTGATATATGGGGGGACGGTGATAAATGGGGGGCGGTGATAAATGGGGGGCGGTGATAAATGGGGGGCGGTGATATATGGGGGGACGGTGATAAATGGGGGGCGGTGATAAATGGGGGGACGGTGATAAATGGGGGGGCGGTGATAAATGGGGGGACGGTGATAAATGGGGCGGGCGGTGATAAATGGGGGGCGGTGATAAATGGGGGGGCGGTGATAAATGGGGGGACGGTGATAAATGGGGGGCGGTGATAAATGGGGGGCGGTGATATATGGGGGGACGGTGATAAATGGGGGGCGGTGATAAATGGGGGGACGGTGATAAATGGGGGGTGGTGATAAATGGGGGGCGGTGATATATGGGGGGACGGTGATAAATGGGGGGCGGTGATAAATGGGGGGACGGTGATAAATGGGGGGGCGGTGATAAATGGGGAGGCGGTGATAAATGGGGGGCGGTGATATATGGGGGGACGGTGATAAATGGGGGGCGGTGATAAATGGGGGGACGGTGATAAATGGGGGGTGGTGATAAATGGGGGGCGGTGATAAATGGGGGACGGTGATAAATGGGGGGCGGTGATAAATGGGGGGACGGTGATAAATGGGGGGCGGTGATAAATGGGGGGGCGGTGATAAATGGGGGGCGGTGATAAATGGGGGGGCGGTGATAAATGGGGGGCGGTGATATATGGGGGGACGGTGATAAATGGGGGGCGGTGATAAATGGGGGGCGGTGATAAATGGGGGGACGATGATAAACGGGGGGGACGGTGATAAACGGGGGGGGCGGTGATAAATGGGGGGTGGTGATAAACGGGGGGGACGGTGATAAACGGGGGGGGCGGTGATAAATGGGGGGGCGGTGATATATGGGGGGACGGTGATAAATGGGGGACGGTGATAAATGGGGGGGCGGTGATAAATGGGGGACGGTGATAAATGGGGGGACGGTGATAAACGGGGGGGACGGTGATAAACGGGGGGGCGGTGATAAATGGGGGGGCGGTGATAAATGGGGGGGGCGGTGATAAATGGGGGACGGTGATAAATGGGGGGACGGTGATAAATGGGGGGACGGTGATAAATGGGGGACGGTGATAAATGGGGGGACGGTGATAAACGGGGGGGACGGTGATAAATGGGGGGCGGTGATAAATGGGGGGCGGTGATAAACGGGGGGACGGTGATAAACGGGGGGGGCGGTGATAAATGGGGGGCGGTGATAAATGGGGGGACGGTGATAAACGGGGGGACGGTGATAAACGGGGGGGGGCGGTGATAAATGGGGGGGCGGTGATAAATGGGGGACGGTGATAAATGGGGGGACGGTGATAAACGGGGGGGCGGTGATAAATGGGGGGGCGGTGATAAATGGGGGACGGTGATAAATGGGGGGACGGTGATAAATGGGGGACGGTGATAAATGGGGGGACGGTGATAAACGGGGGGGACGGTGATAAATGGGGGGCGGTGATAAATGGGGGGCGGTGATTAATGGGGGGCGGTGATAAATGGGGGGACAGTGATAAACGGGGGGGACGGTGATAAACGGGGGGGGCGGTGATAAACGGGGGGGGGGCGGTGATATATGGGGGGACGGTGATAAATGGGGGGCGGTGATAAATGGGGGACGGTGATAAACGGGGGGACGGTGATAAACGGGGGGACGGTGATAAACGGGGGGGGCGGTGATAAACGGGGGGGGGGGCGGTGATAAATGGGGCGGGCGGTGATAAATGGGGGGGCCGTGATAAATGGGGGGTGGTGATAAATGGGGGGGGCGGTGATAAATGGGGGGGCGGTGATAAATGGGGGACCGCGGTGATAAATGGGGGGGGCGGTGATAAATGGGGGGGGGCGGTGATAAATGGGGGGGGCGGTGATAAATGGGGGGGGCCGTGATAAATGGGGGGACGGTGATAAATGGAGGGGGTGGTGATATATGGGGGGGACGTTGACAAACGGGGGGTGGTGATGGATGGGGGGGCGGTAATAATTGGGGGGGCGGTGATTGATGGATGAATGGGCGTTGATAAATGGGTGGACGGTGACAAATGGAAGACACGGTGATGGATGGGGGTGGGGCATTTGGAGAGTGACATTTGGGTCACTGACCACACTATAAACCACCAGGCATCTGACTGCCCCCTATACACTCACCCGGTACTGCAAGGGGCATCTAAAAATCAACATAATCCTGCCCCCTCCTATCACTGATACCCCTCATCCTGCCCCTCCCATCACTGATACTCCTCATCCTGCCCCTCCCATCACTGATACCTCTCAACCTGCCCCTCCCATCACTGATACCCCTCATCCTGCCCCTGCCATCACTGATGCCCCTCATCTTGCTCCTCCTATCACTGATACCCCTCATCCTGCCCCTCCCATCACTGATACCCCTCATCTTGCTCCTCCTATCACTGATACCCCTCATCCTGCCCCTGCCATCACTGATACCCCTCATCCTGCCCCTGCCATCACTGATACCCCTCATCCTGCCCCTGCCATCACTGATACCCCTCATCCTGCCCCTGCCATCACTGATGCCCCTCATCCTGCCCCTCCCATCACTGGTGCCCCTCATCTTACTCCTCCGATCACTGATGCCCCTCATCCTGCCCCTCCCATCACTGATGCCCCTCATCCTGCCCTTCCCATCACTGGTGTCCCTCATCTTGCTCCTCCTATCACTGATGCCCCTCATCCTGCCCCTGCCATCACTGATGCCCCTCATCCTGCCCCTCCCATCACTGGAGTCCCTCATCCTGCTCCTTCTATGATTGGTGGAGGTGCAGTACTACGCTCCTCCCCGCCCATTGCTTTCGGTAGTAACGGTTTCCCAGCAGCCGCAGTCACATGGTTTTGCTGTCGACCGCACAGTTGCTAGGCAGCAGGACACGCCCATCCACTCACTCACGAGTCTTGGATTGGTGGAGCAGATTTGTTCCCGGACGGAGACGGCTGTGGCCACGCCCCCGATCGCCGCTAAACATCCGGGGACCTGTCTACAGCTCGGCAGCCGGGTAACTTATTATTAAAGGAGCCGCAGCGTTCTTAGCTTCCGGGTGTGAAGGATGTAAGGGCAGTGGAGGACTGTCGGGAGGGCCCGGGGAGGACAGGCTGGAGGGGCATGTTTATTAGCCCAGTTCTATTAGGACTATCTGAGGACTTGCCACATGTCCTGATAGCCAGGTATCGTGTACGGGCGGTACATTTCTGCAGGAGGCTTTGTCGTGTGTTACGTAGGAGGCGACGCGTTGCTCCTGGACGCAGTGACGTAATATATAAATGTATAATATTATATCCGCCATGTCACATTACTGAGTTCCCCATCACTTTCCTTCTAGGAAACAATGGAGGAGAAGAAACAAGGGGACGAGGCGCAGGATGGCGACAGCTCCAAACTACAGGAGGCTCGCTGCCCCTCCTCCACCGCTGCCAAGAACCTCGCCATCCTCCAGGAGCGCTCCTTCGACATCAACTTTGATGTTGGTGACGAGTACGAGATCATCGAGACTATCGGCACTGGAGCCTATGGTGTGGTGTCATCTGCGCAGAGAAAAGAGACGGGTAAGAGGCGTGCTACTACAACTCTCAGCATCACTGCTACTACAACTCTCAGCATCACTGCTACTACAACTCTCAGCATCACTGCTACTACAACTCTCAGCATCACTGCTACTACAACTCTCAGCATCACTAATACCCCAACTCTCAGCATCACTGCTACCACAACTCTCAGCATCACTGCTACCCCAACTCTCAGCATCACTGCTACCCCAACTCTCAGCATCACTGCTACCCCAACTCTCAGCATCACTGCTACCGCAACTCTCAGCATCACTGCTACCGCAACTCTCAGCATCACTGCTACCGCAACTCTCAGCATCACTGCTACCGCAACTCTCAGCATCACTGCTACCCCAACTCTCAGCATCACTGCTACCCCAACTCTCAGCATCACTGCTACCGCAACTCTCAGCATCACTGCTACCGCAACTCTCAGCATCACTGCTACCGCAACTCTCAGCATCACTGCTACCGCAACTCTCAGCATCACTGCTACCGCAACTCTCAGCATCACTGCTACCACAACTCTCAGCATCACTGCTACCGCAACTCTCAGCATCACTAATACCCCAACTCTCAGCATCACTGCTACCACAACTCTCAGCATCACTGCTACCCCAACTCTCAGCATCACTGCTACCCCAACTCTCAGCATCACTGCTACCCCAACTCTCAGCATCACTGCTACCGCAACTCTCAGCATCACTGCTACCGCAACTCTCAGCATCACTGCTACCGCAACTCTCAGCATCACTGCTACCGCAACTCTCAGCATCACTGCTACCCCAACTCTCAGCATCACTGCTACCCCAACTCTCAGCATCACTGCTACCCCAACTCTCAGCATCACTGCTACCGCAACTCTCAGCATCACTGCTACCGCAACTCTCAGCATCACTGCTACCGCAACTCTCAGCATCACTGCTACCGCAACTCTCAGCATCACTGCTACCGCAACTCTCAGCATCACTGCTACCGCAACTCTCAGCATCACTGCTACCGTACCTCCCAACCGTCCCGGATTCAGCGGGACAGTCCTGGATTTCGGGCGGTGTCCCGCTGTCCCGGGCGGCCGGGGGTTTCTGAAGCCTTGAACCATCAGGTCTCTTCTTCAGAATTAATTAGTTCATAGCGGAGGACCAGAGGGAGCTCTTCCGCTCGCCGAGGACTCCCTGGGCACAGCGCTACTGTAAGTGCTGTGCTCGGGGAAGCCCTTAACCTCACTGTCCATATATGGACAGTGACATCAGGGCTTCCCTGTAGAAGCAGAATATCTGCATATTCTCTGGCTGGGGATTGCGCTCCTAGATGGAGTCCCAATGGCGCTATCTACATGGTCAGTGTGGCACTATATGGGGGCACTATCTACAGGGGACACTGGCGCTATGTACATGGGCACTGGCACAAGGGGCATCTATGGGGGCATTATACTGTGTGGGCTGAACCAGGTGTGTATGGGTGGGATTAAAGGCGTGGCTAAAAAGAAAAAAAAATTGTTGTTCCGCATCGGTTGTCCCTCTTTGTGATACGTGAAAGTTGGGAGGTATGCTACTACAGCTCTCAACATCACTACTACTACAACTCTCCACATCACTGCTACTACAGCTCTCAACATCACTACTACTACAACTCTCCACATCACTGCTACTACAGCTCTCAACATCACTACTACTACAACTCTCCACATCACTGCTACTACAGCTCTCAACATCACTACTACTACAACTCTCCACATCACTGCTACTACAACTCTCCACATCACTGCTACTACAACTCTCCACATCACTGCTACAACTCTCGTTGATATATTTAGTGGGGTGAGGGGTAACATCTTACTGGTGGTCGTTGTCCGTTGCAGTTGGTAAGACCTCCCCCTCCCATTAATGGTGCGGCTGTAGACATACGATTGCGGCCTCTAGAACCAACTGTAAGGTAGTGCAGCCACCAGAGAACAATAGTGATCACACAGAAACGCAGCCGATTCCTACTGTCCAGCACTGATAGCTCTGACCTACACTGAAACATTGTAACAAAGCCTCAGCTGTGGGAAGCATTAAGTTAGGACGAGTTTTCAGCCTCTAGATGTGAACATTGAATGTTCCCATTCACTGACAGAGAGCAGAGATCTACAAAACATTGAGAAATGCAAACACAAAATCTATTAGAAAGTTGTGAAGAGTGTTTATGATTTACATAGGACTGACCGGCCCGTCATGTAACGTCACTGACTGAGACCCTCTCTCACGTCTCTCTCCGATCCTCAGGTCAGAAAGTCGCCATTAAGAAGATTCCCAACGCCTTCGACGTGGTGACAAACGCCAAGCGCACCCTGCGCGAGCTGAAGATCCTGAAGCACTTCAAACACGACAACGTCATCGCCATCAAGGACATCCTGAAACCCGCCGTGACTTATTCCGAATTCAAGTCTGTGTAAGGACAAGCAGCACAGAGTATGTCAGGAGAGGAGTGTGCTGATCATGTGGGAGGAGCAGGATCACAAGCAGCACAGAGTATGTCAGGAGAGGAGTGTGCTGATCATGTGGGAGGAGCAGGATCCCCAGCAGCATAGAGTATGTCAGGAGAGGAGTGTGCTGATCATGTGGGGGGTCACAGGCTGAGAGTTACATAGTGGGAGAAGCAGGATCCCCAGCAGCACAGAGTATGTCAGGAGAGGAGTGTGCTGATCATGTGGGGGGTCACAGGCTGAGAGTTACATAGTGGGAGGAGCAGGATCCCCAGCAGCACAGAGTATGTCAGCAGAGGAGTGTGCTGATCATGTGGGAGGAGCAGGATCTCCAGCAGCACAGAGTATGTCAGGAGATGTAGTTCGCTGGCGCAGTTGCAGTTGGGTGATGCTGACGGCCTCTCTCTATTCTCAGGTACGTGGTTCTTGACCTCATGGAGAGCGACCTCCACCAGATCATCCACTCCTCGCAGCCGCTGACCTTAGAGCATGCCCGCTACTTCCTGTATCAGCTGCTGCGGGGGCTGAAGTACATCCACTCCGCCAACGTCCTGCACCGGGACCTGAAGCCGAGTAACCTCCTGATCAATGAGAACTGTGAGCTGAAGATTGGAGACTTCGGGATGGCGCGGGGGCTGTGCACTAAACCTGACGAGTACAAGTACTTCATGACGGAGTACGTGGCCACACGCTGGTACCGCGCCCCGGAGCTGATGCTGTCGCTGCACGAGTATACCCAGGCCATAGACATGTGGTCGGTCGGCTGCATCTTCGCCGAAATGCTGGGACGCAAACAACTGTTCCCCGGAAAGAACTACATCCACCAGCTGCAGCTCATCATGACAGTGCTCGGGACGCCCTCCAGCCAGGTCATCCGGGCAATCGGTGCAGAGAGGGTCCGAGCCTACATCCAGAGCCTGCCCACTCGCCAGCCAGTGCCATGGACAAACCTCTACCCGCAGGGAGACCGCAAAGCCCTCAACCTCTTGTCCAAAATGTTGCGGTTCGATCCGCGAGAGCGGATTTCTGTACGGGAAGCCCTGCGCCACCCATTCTTATCCAAATACCACGACCCGGATGACGAGCCGGAGTGTGTGCCCGCTTTTGACTTTGGCTTTGACAAGAAAATCCTGACCAAAGAGCAAATTAAAGAGGCCATCGTGGCGGAGATTGACGGATTCCACCGCAGGCGAGAGGGCATCCGGCGGCAGATCAGCTTCAAGCCCGCCCTAAAAGCCGCGGTGGAGGGGCCAGGACCAGAGACTATGGTGAGGGAAGAGGATTTCCATTCACCCCCATTGCCGTCCCCCTCAGAGGGACTGGATGTCGACATGCCGAGTGCCAACTCCGCTAGAGACAGAGCAGATTTTCCGATGGAGTCACCAAGAGTGGCAGAGAAGACGGAGACCATCGACCTGACATCTCCTGTGGAGAGCGAAGAGACCTCACCCCAGCGGGTGAAGGAGGAGGTGAAAGAGGAGGCGCCACTTATCAAAGCTGATCCAGAACCTGTGCCAAAGAGAGAGGGCACCATATCCGATGACACAAAGGCGGCACTAAAGGCTGCTCTACTGAAATCAGCCCTGCGGAATAAATCCAAAGGTGGGAGAAGACACAACACTCAACATCGACATACTGTAATCCCCCCCCCCCCCACGTCTCTATAGGGGGCAGTATTATAGTAGTTATATTCTTGTGTATATACAGGAGCAGTATTATAGTAGTTATATTCTTGTATATAGGGGGCAGTATTATAGTAGTTATATTCTTGTATATAGGGGGCAGTATTATAGTAGTTATATTCCTGTATATAGGAGCAGTATTATAGTAGTTATATTCCTGTATATAGGGGCAGTATTATAGTAGTTATATTCGTGTATATAGGAGGCAGTATTATAGTAGTTATATTCTTGTATATAGAGCAGTATTATAGTAGTTATATTCTTGTATATACAGGAGCAGTATTATAGTAGTTATATTCTTGTATATAGGGGGCAGTATTATAGTAGTTATATTCTTGTATATAGGGGGCAGTATTATAGTAGTTATATTCCTGTATATAGGGGCAGTATTATAGTAGGTATATTCTTGTATATAGGGGGCAGTATTATAGTAGTTATATTCTTGTATATAGGAGCAGTATTATAGTAGTTATATTCTTGTATATATAGGGAGCAGTATTATAGTAGTTATATTCTTGTATATAGGGGGCAGTATTATAGTAGTTATATTCTTGTATATAGGGAGCAGTATTATAGTAGTTATATTCTTGTATATAGGGAGCAGTATTATAGTAGTTATATTCTTGTATATAGGAGCAGTATTATAGTAGTTATATTCTTGTATATAGGAGCAGTATTATTGTAGTTATATTCTTGTATATAGGAGCAGTATTATAGTAGTTATATTCTTGTATATAGGAGCAGTATTATAGTAGTTATATTCTTGTATATAGGAGCAGTATTATAGAAGTTATATTCTTGTATATAGGGGCAGTATTATAGTAGTTATATTCTTGTATATAGGGAGCAGTATTATAGTAGTTATATTCTTGTATATAGGGGGCAGTATTATAGTAGTTATATTCTTGTATATAGGGGGCAGTATTATAGTAGTTATATTCTTGTATATAGGGAGCAGTATTATAGTAGTTATATTCTTGTATATAGGGGCAGTATTATAGTAGTTATATTCTTGTATATAGGGGGCAGTATTATAGTAGTTATATTCTTGTATATAGGAGCAGTATTATAGTAGTTATATTCTTGTATATAGGGGCAGTATTATAGTAGTTATATTCTTGTATATAGGAGCAGTATTATAGTAGTTATATTCTTGTATATAGGGGCAGTATTATAGTAGTTATATTCTTGTATATAGGGGAAGTACTATAGTAGTTATATTCTCTTGTATAGGGGCAGTATTATAGTAGTTATATTCTTGTATATAGGGACAGTATTATAGTAGTTATATTCTTGTATATAGGAGCAGTATTATAGTAGTTATATTCTTGTATATAGGAGCAGTATTATAGTAGTTATATTCTTGTATATAGGGGCAGTATTATAGTAGTTATATTCTTGTATATAGGAGCAGTATTATAGTAGTTATATTCTTGTATATAGGAGCAGTATTATAGTAGTTATATTCTTGTATATAGGAGCAGTATTATAGCAGTTATATTCTTGTATATAGGAGCAGTATTATAGTAGTTATATTCTTGTATATAGGGAGCAGTATTATAGTAGTTATATTCTTGTACAAGGGGCAGTATTATAGTAGTTATATTCTTGTATATAAGGAGCAGTATTATAGTAGTTATATTCTTGTATATAGGAGCAGTATTATAGTAGTTATATGCTTGTATATAGGAGCAGTATTATAGTAGTTATATTCTTGTATATAGGGGGCAGTATTATAGTAGTTATATTCTTGTATATAGGGGCAGTATTATAGTAGTTATATTCTTGTATATAGGGGCAGTATTGTAGTAGTTATATTCTTGTATATAGGGGCAGTATTATAGTAGTTATATTCTTGTATATAGGGGGCAGTATTATAGTAGTTATATTCTTGTATATAGGAGCAGTATTATAGTAGTTATATTCTTGTATATAGGTGCAGTATTATAGTAGTTATATTCTTGTATATAGGAGGCAGTATTATAGTAGTTATATTCTTGTATATAGGGGAAGTATTATAGCAGTTATATTCTTGTATATAGGGGCAGTATTATAGTAGTTATATTCTTGTATATATAGGGGGCAGTATTATAGTAGTTATATTCTTGTATATAAGGAGCAGTATTATAGTAGTTATATTCTTGTATATAGGGGGCAGTATTATAGTAGTTATATTCTTGTATATAGGGGGCAGTATTATAGCAGTTATATTCTTGTATATATAGGGGGCAGTATTATAGTAGTTATATTCTTGTATATAGGAGCAGTATTATAGTAGTTATATTCTTGTATATAGGGGGCAGTATTATAGTAGTTATATTCTTGTATATAGGGGCAGTATTATAGTAGTTATATTCTTGTATATAGGGGCAGTATTATAGTAGTTATATTCTTGTATATAGGGTGCAGTATTATAGTAGTTATATTCTTGTATATAGGAGCAGTATTATAGTAGTTATATTCTTGTATATAGGTGCAGTATTATAGTAGTTATATTCTTGTATATAGGAGGCAGTATTATAGTAGTTATATTCTTGTATATAGGGGCAGTATTATAGTAGTTATATTCTTGTATATAGGGGCAGTATTATAGTAGTTATATTCTTGTATATAGGGTGCAGTATTATAGTAGTTATATTCTTGTATATAGGAGCAGTATTATAGTAGTTATATTCTTGTATATAGGTGCAGTATTATAGTAGTTATATTCTTGTATATAGGAGGCAGTATTATAGTAGTTATATTCTTGTATATAGGGGAAGTATTATAGTAGGTATATTCTTGTATATAGGAGCAGTATTATAGTAGTTATATTCTTGTATATAGGAGCAGTATTATAGTAGTTATATTCTTGTATATAGGAGGCAGTATTATAGTAGTTATATCCTTGTATATAGGAGCAGTATTATAGTAGTTATATTCTTGTATATAGGAGCAGTATTATAGTTAGTTATATTCTTGTATATAGGGGGCAGTATTATAGTAGTTATATTCTTGTATATAGGGGGCAGTATTATAGTAGTTATATTCTTGTATATAGGGAGCAGTATTATAGTAGTTATATTCTTGTATATAGGGGCAGTATTATAGTAGTTATATTCTTGTATATAGGGGGCAGTATTATAGTAGTTATATTCTTGTATATAGGAGCAGTATTATAGTAGTTATATTCTTGTATATAGGGGCAGTATTATAGTAGTTATATTCTTGTATATAGGAGCAGTATTATAGTAGTTATATTCTTGTATATAGGGGCAGTATTATAGTAGTTATATTCTTGTATATAGGGGAAGTACTATAGTAGTTATATTCTCTTGTATAGGGGCAGTATTATAGTAGTTATATTCTTGTATATAGGGACAGTATTATAGTAGTTATATTCTTGTATATAGGAGCAGTATTATAGTAGTTATATTCTTGTATATAGGAGCAGTATTATAGTAGTTATATTCTTGTATATAGGGGCAGTATTATAGTAGTTATATTCTTGTATATAGGAGCAGTATTATAGTAGTTATATTCTTGTATATAGGAGCAGTATTATAGTAGTTATATTCTTGTATATAGGAGCAGTATTATAGCAGTTATATTCTTGTATATAGGAGCAGTATTATAGTAGTTATATTCTTGTATATAGGGAGCAGTATTATAGTAGTTATATTCTTGTACAAGGGGCAGTATTATAGTAGTTATATTCTTGTATATAAGGAGCAGTATTATAGTAGTTATATTCTTGTATATAGGAGCAGTATTATAGTAGTTATATGCTTGTATATAGGGGGCAGTATTATAGTAGTTATATTCTTGTATATAGGGGCAGTATTATAGTAGTTATATTCTTGTATATAGGGGCAGTATTGTAGTAGTTATATTCTTGTATATAGGGGCAGTATTATAGTAGTTATATTCTTGTATATAGGGTGCAGTATTATAGTAGTTATATTCTTGTATATAGGGTGCAGTATTATAGTAGTTATATTCTTGTATATAGGAGCAGTATTATAGTAGTTATATTCTTGTATATAGGTGCAGTATTATAGTAGTTATATTCTTGTATATAGGAGGCAGTATTATAGTAGTTATATTCTTGTATATAGGGGAAGTATTATAGCAGTTATATTCTTGTATATAGGGGCAGTATTATAGTAGTTATATTCTTGTATATATAGGGGGCAGTATTATAGTAGTTATATTCTTGTATATAGGAGCAGTATTATAGTAGTTATATTCTTGTATATAGGGGGCAGTATTATAGTAGTTATATTCTTGTATATAGGGGCAGTATTATAGTAGTTATATTCTTGTATATAGGGGCAGTATTATAGTAGTTATATTCTTGTATATAGGGTGCAGTATTATAGTAGTTATATTCTTGTATATAGGAGCAGTATTATAGTAGTTATATTCTTGTATATAGGTGCAGTATTATAGTAGTTATATTCTTGTATATAGGAGGCAGTATTATAGTAGTTATATTCTTGTATACAGGGGGCAGTGTTATATATTCTTGTATATAGGGGGCGGTATTATAGTAGTTATATTCTTGTATATAGGGGCAGTATTATAGTAGTTATATTCTTGTGTATATATAGGGGGCAGTATTATAGAAGTTATATTCTTGTATATAGGGGGCAGTATTATAGCAGTTATATTCTTGTATATAGGGGCAGTATTATAGTAGTTATATTCTTGTATATAGGAGCAGTATTATAGTAGTTATATTCCTGTATATAGGGGCAGTATCATAGTAGTTATATTCTTGTATATAGGGGGCAGTATTATAGTAGTTATATTCTTGTATACAGGGGGCAGTATTATAGTAGTTATATTCTTGTTTATAGGGGGCAGTGTTATATATTCTTGTATATAGGGGGCAGTATTATAGTAGTTATATTCTTGTATACAGGGGGCAGTGTTATATATTCTTGTATATAGGGGGCAGTATTATAGTAGTTATATTCTTGTATATAGGGGCAGTATTATAGTAGTTATATTCTTGTATATAGGGGGCAGTATTATAGTAGTTATATTCTTGTATATAGGGGCAGTATTATAGTAGTTATATTCTTGTATATAGAAGCAGTATTATAGTAGTTATATTCTTGTATATAGGGGGCAGTATTATAGTAGTTATATTGTATATAGGAGGCAGTATTATAGTAGTTATATTCTTGTATATAGGAGCAGTATTATAGTAGTTATATTCTTGTATATAGAGGCAGTATTATAGTAGTTATATTCTTGTATATAGGGGGCAGTATTATAGTAGTTATATGCTTGTATATAGGAGCAGTATTATAGTAGTTATATTCTTGTATATAGGGAGCAGTATTATAGTAGTTATATTCTTGTATATAGGAGCAGTATTATAGTAGTTATATTCTTGTATATAGGAGCAGTATTATAGTAGGTATATTCTTGTATATAGGAGCAGTATTATAGTAGGTATATTCTTGTATATAGGGGCAGTATTATAGTAGTTATATTCTTGTATATAGGGAGCAGTATTATAGTAGTTATATTCTTGTATATAGGGGCAGTATTATAGTAGTTATATTCTTGTATATAGGGAGCAGTATTATAGTAGTTATATTCTTGTATATAGGGAGCAGTATTATAGTAGTTATATTCTTGTATATAGGGGCAGTATTATAGCAGTTATATTCTTGTATATAGGGTGCAGTATTATAGCAGTTATATTCTTGTATACAGGGAACAGTATTATAGTAGTAATATTCTTGTATATAGGGGCAGTATTATAGTAGTTATATTCTTGTATATAGGAGCAGTATTATAGTAGTTATATTCCTGTATATAGGGGCAGTATTATAGTAGTTATATTCTTGTATATAGGGGGCAGTATTATAGTAGTTATATTCTTGTATACAGGGGGCAGTATTATAGTAGTTATATTCTTGTATATTGGGGGCAGTATTATAGTAGTTATATTCTTGTATACAGGGGGCAGTGTTATATATTCTTGTATATAGGGGGCAGTATTATAGTAGTTATATTCTTGTATATAGGGGGCAGTATTATAGTAGTTATATTCTTGTATACAGGGGGCAGTATTATAGTAGTTATATTCTTGTATATTGGGGGCAGTATTATAGTAGTTATATTCTTGTATACAGGGGGCAGTGTTATATATTCTTGTATATAGGGGGCAGTATTATAGTAGTTACGTTCTTGTATATAGGAGCAGTATTATAGTAGTTATATTCTTGTATATAGGAGCAGTATTATAGTAGTTATATTCTTGTATATAGGAGCAGTATTATAGTAGTTATATTCTTGTATATAGGAGCAGTATTATAGTAGTTATATTCTTGTATATAGGGGTAATATAGTAGTTATATACTTGTATATAGGAGCAGTATTATAGTAGTTATATTCTTGTATATAGGAGCAGTATTATAGTAGTTATATTCTTGTATATAGGGGGCAGTATTATAGTAGTTATATTCTTGTATATAGGGGCAGTATTATAGTAGTTATATTCTTGTATATAGGGAGCAGTATTATAGTAGTTATATTCTTGTATATAGGAGCAGTATTATAGTAGATATATTCTTGTATATAGGGGGCAGTATTATAGTAGTTATATTCTTGTATATAGGGGGCAGTATTATAGTAGTTATATTCTTGTACATGGGGCAGTATTATAGTAGTTATATTCTTGTATATAGAAGGCAGTATTATAGTAGTTATATTCTTGTATATAGAAGGCAGTATTATAGTAGTTATATTCTTGTATATAGGGGGCAGTATTATAGTAGTTATATTCTTGTATATAGAAGGCAGTATTATAGTAGTTATATTCTTGTATATAGGGGGCAGTATTATAGTAGTTATATTCTTGTACATGGGGCAGTATTATAGTAGCTATATTCTTGCATATAGGGGCAGTATTATAGTAGTTATATTCTTGTATATAGGAGGCAGTATTATAGTAGTTATATTCTTGTATACAGGGGGCAGTATTATAGTAGTTATATTCTTGTATATAGGGGGCAGTATTATAGTAGTTATATTCTTGTATATAGAAGGCAGTATTATAGTAGTTATATTCTTGTATATATGAGGCAGTATTATAGTAGTTATATACTTGTATATAAGGAGCAGTATTATAGTAGTTATATTCTTGTATATAGGGACAGTATTATAGTAGTTATATTCTTGTATATAGGGGCAGTATTATAGTAATTATATTCTTGTATATAGGAGCAGTATTATAGTGGTTATATTCTTTTATATAGAGGCAGTATTATAGTAGTTATATTCTTGTATATAGGGGGCAGTATTATAGTAGTTATATTCTTGTATATAGGGGGCAGTATTATAGTAATTATATTCTTGTATATAGGAGCAGTATTATAGTAGTTATATTCTTGTATATAGGGAACAGTATTATAGTAGTTATATTCTTGTATATAGGGAGCAGTATTATAGTAGTTATATTCTTGCATATAGGAGCAGTATTATAGTAGTTATATTCTTGTATATAGGAGCAGTATTATAGTAGGTATATTCTTGTATATAGGAGCAGTATTATAGTAGGTATATTCTTGTATATAGGGGCAGTATTATAGTAGTTATATTCTTGTATATAGGGGGCAGTATTATATATTCTTGTATATAGGGGGCAGTATTATATATTCTTGTATATAGGGGGCAGTATTCTATATTCTTGTATGTAGGGAGCAGTATTATAGTAGTTATATTCTTGTATATAGGGGGCAGTATTATAGTAGTTATATTCTTGTATATAGGGAGCAGTATTATAGTAGTTATATTCTTGTATATAGGGGCAGTATTATAGCAGTTATATTCTTGTATACAGGGAACAGTATTATAGTAGTTATATTCTTGTATATAGGGGCAGTATTATAGTAGTTATATTCTTGTATATAGGAGCAGTATTATAGTAGTTATATTCCTGTATATAGGGGCAGTATCATAGTAGTTATATTCTTGTATATAGGGGGCAGTATTATAGTAGTTATATTCTTGTATACAGGGGGCAGTATTATAGTAGTTATATTCTTGTATACAGGGGGCAGTGTTATATATTCTTGTATATAGGGGGCAGTATTATAGTAGTTATATTCTTGTATATAGGGGGCAGTGTTATATATTCTTGTATATAGGGGGCAGTATTATAGTAGTTATATTCTTGTATATAGGGGGCAGTATTATAGTAGTTATATTCTTGTATATAGGGGGCAGTATTATAGTAGTTATATTCTTGTATATAGGGGGCAGTGTTATATATTCTTGTATATAGGGGGCAGTATTATAGTAGTTATATTCTTGTATATAGGGGGCAGTATTATAGTAGTTATATTCTTGTATACAGGGGGCAGTGTTATATATTCTTGTATATAGGGGGCAGTATTATAGTAGTTATATTCTTGTATATAGGGGTAATATAGTAGTTATATACTTGTATATAGGGGCAGTATTATAGTAGTTATATTCTTGTATATAGGGGTAATATAGTAGTTATATTCTTGTATATAGGAGCAGTATTATAGTAGTTATATTCTTGTATATAGGGGTAATATAGTAGTTATATACTTGTATATAGGAGCAGTATTATAGTAGTTATATTCTTGTATATAGGGAGCAGTATTGTAGTAGTTATATTCTTGTATATAGAGGGCAGTATTATAGTAGTTATATTCTTGTATATAGGGAGCAGTATTATAGTAGTTATATTCTTGTATATAGGGGCAGTATTATAGTAGTTATATTCTTGTATATAGGAGCAGTATTATAGTAGTTATATTCTTGTATATAGGAGCAGTATTATAGTAGTTATATTCTTGTATATAGGAGGCAGTATTATAGTAGTTATATTCTTGTATATAGGGGGCAGTATTATAGTAGTTATAGTCTTGTATATAGGGGGCAGTATTATAGTAGTTATATTCTTGTATATAGGGAGCAGTATTATAGTAGTTATATTCTTGTATATAGGGGCAGTATTATAGTAGTTATATTCTTGTATATAGGGAGCAGTATTATAGTAGTTATATTCTTGTATATAGGAGGCAGTATTATAGTAGTTATATTCTTATATAGGAGCAGTATTATAGTAGTTATATTCTTGCATATAGGAGCAGTATTATAGTAGTTATATTCTTGTATATAGGAGCAGTATTATAGTAGTTATATTCTTGTATATAGGAGCAGTATTATAGTAGTTATATTCTTGTATATAGGAGCAGTATTATAGTAGTTATATTCTTGTATATAGGGGCAGTATTATAGTAGTTATATTCTTGTATATAGGGGCAGTATTATAGTAGTTATATTCTTGTATATAGGAGGCAGTATTATAGTAGTTATATTCTTGTATATAGAGGCAGTATTATAGTAGTTATATTCTTGTATATAGGGGCAGTATTATAGTAGTTATATCCTTGTATATAGGAGCAGTATTATAGTAGTTATATTCTTGTATATATGAGGCATTATTATAGTAGGTATATTCTTGTATATATATAGGGGGCAGTATTATAGTAGTTATATCCTTGTATATAGGAGCAGTATTATAGTAGTTATATTCTTGTATATAGGGGCAGTATTATAGTAGGTATATTCTTGTGTATATATATAGGAGCAGTATTATAGTTGTTATATTCTTGTATATAGGGGGCAGTATTATAGTAGTTATATTCTTGTATATAGGAGGCAGTATTATAGTAGTTATATTCTTGTATATAGGGGCAGTATTATAGTAGTTATATTCCTGTATATAGGAGCAGTATTATAGTAGTTATATTCTTGTATATAGGGGCAGTATTATAGTAGTTATATTCTTGTATATAGACGGCAGTATTATAGTAATTATATTCTTGTATATAGGAGCAGTATTATAGTAGTTATATTCTTGTATATAGGGGCAGTATTATAGTAGTTATATTCTTGTATATAGACGGCAGTATTATGTTAGTTATATTCTTGTATATAGGAGCAGTATTATAGTAGTTATATTCCTGTATATAGGAGCAGTATTATAGTAGTTATATTCTTGTATATAGGAGGCAGTATTATAGTAGTTATATTCTTGTATATAGGGGGCAGTATTATAGTAGTTATATTCTTGTATATAGGGGCAGTATTATAGTAGTTATATTCTTGTATATAGGGAGCAGTATTATAGTAGTTATATTCTTGTATATAGGGGGCAGTATTATAGTAGTTATATTCTTGTATATAGGAGGCAGTATTATAGTGGTTATATTCTTGTATATAGGAGCAGTATTATAGTAGTTATATTCTTGTATATAGGAGGCAGTATTATAGTGGTTATATTCTTGTATATAGGAGAAGTATTCTAGTAGTTATATTCTTGTATATAGGAGCAGTATTATAGTAGTTATATTCTTGTATATAGGGGGCAGTATTATAGTAGTTATATTCTTGTATATAGGGTGCAGTATTATAGCAGTTATATTCTTGTATACAGGGAACAGTATTATAGTAGTTATATTCTTGTCTATAGGGGGCAGTATTATAGTAGTTATATTCTTGTATACAGGGGGCAGTGTTATATATTCTTGTATATTGGGGGCAGTATTATAGTAGTTATATTCTTGTATATAGGGGTAATATAGTAGTTATATACTTGTATATAGGGGCAGTATTATAGTAGTTATATTCTTGTATATAGGGGTAATATAGTAGTTATATTCTTGTATATAGGAGCAGTATTATAGTAGTTATATTCTTGTCTATAGGGGGCAGTATTATAGTAGTTATATTCTTGTATACAGGGGGCAGTGTTATATATTCTTGTATATAGGGGGCAGTATTATAGTAGTTATATTCTTGTATATAGGGGTAATATAGTAGTTATATACTTGTATATAGGGGCAGTATTATAGTAGTTATATTCTTGTATATAGGGGTAATATAGTAGTTATATTCTTGTATATAGGGGCAGTATTATAGTAGTTATATTCTTGTATATAGGAGCAGTATTATAGTAGTTATATTCTTGTATATAGGAGCAGTATTATAGTAGTTATATTCTTGTATATAGGAGCAGTATTATAGTAGTTATATTCTTGTATATAGGAGGCAGTATTATAGTAGTTATATTCTTGTATATAGGGGGCAGTATTATAGTAGTTATAGTCTTGTATATAGGGGGCAGTATTATAGTAGTTATATTCTTGTATATAGGGGGCAGTATTATAGTAGTTATAGTCTTGTATATAGGGGGCAGTATTATAGTAGTTATATTCTTGTATATAGGGAGCAGTATTATAGTAGTTATATTCTTGTATATAGGGGCAGTATTATAGTAGTTATATTCTTGTATATAGGGAGCAGTATTATAGTAGTTATATTCTTGTATATAGGAGGCAGTATTATAGTAGTTATATTCTTGCATATAGGAGCAGTATTATAGTAGTTATATTCTTGTATATAGGAGCAGTATTATAGTAGTTATATTCTTGTATATAGGGGCAGTATTATAGTAGTTATATTCTTGTATATAGGGGGCAGTATTATAGTAGTTATATTCTTGTATATAGTGGGCAGTATTATAGTAGTTATATTCCTGTATATAGGGGGCAGTATTATAGTAGTTATATTCTTGTATATAGACGGCAGTATTATAGTAGTTATATTCTTGTATATAGGGGCAGTATTATAGTAGTTATATTCCTGTATATAGGGGCAGTATCATAGTAGTTATATTCTTGTATATAGGGGGCAGTATTATAGTAGTTATATTCTTGTATACAGGGGGCAGTATTCTAGTAGTTATATTCTTGTCTATAGGGGGAAGTATTATAGTAGTTATATTCTTGTATACAGGGGGCAGTGTTATATATTCTTGTATATAGGGGGCAGTATTATAGTAGTTATATTCTTGTATATAGGGGCAGTATTATAGTAGTTATATTCTTGTATATAGGGGCAGTATTATAGTAGTTATATTCCTGTATATAGGAGCAGTATTATAGTAGTTATATTCTTGTATATAGGGGCAGTATTATAGTAGTTATATTCTTGTATATAGACGGCAGTATTATAGTAATTATATTCTTGTATATAGACGGCAGTATTATAGTAATTATATTCTTGTATATAGGAGCAGTATTATAGTAGTTATATTCTTGTATATAGGGGCAGTATTATAGTAGTTATATTCCTGTATATAGGAGCAGTATTATAGTAGTTATATTCTTGTATATAGGGGCAGTATTATAGTAGTTATATTCTTGTATATAGACGGCAGTATTATAGTAATTATATTCTTGTATATAGACGGCAGTATTATAGTAATTATATTCTTGTATATAGGAGCAGTATTATAGTAGTTATATTCTTGTATATAGGGGCAGTATTATAGTAGTTATATTCTTGTATATAGACGGCAGTATTATGTTAGTTATATTCTTGTATATAGGAGCAGTATTATAGTAGTTATATTCCTGTATATAGGAGCAGTATTATACTAGTTATATTCTTGTATATAGGAGGCAGTATTATAGTAGTTATATTCTTGTATATAGGGGGCAGTATTATAGTAGTTATATTCTTGTATATAGGGGCAGTATTATAGTAGTTATATTCTTGTATATAGACGGCAGTATTATAGTAGTTATATTCTTGTATATAGGGGCAGTATTATAGTAGTTATATTCTTGTATATAGGGAGCAGTATTATAGTAGTTATATTCTTGTATATAGGGGGCAGTATTATAGTAGTTATATTCTTGTATATAGGAGGCAGTATTATAGTGGTTATATTCTTGTATATAGGAGCAGTATTATAGTAGTTATATTCTTGTATATAGGAGGCAGTATTATAGTGGTTATATTCTTGTATATAGGAGCAGTATTATAGTAGTTATATTCTTGTATATAGGGGGCAGTATTATAGTACTTATATTCTTGTATATAGGAGCAGTATTATAGTAGTTATATTCTTGTATATTGGAGCAGTATTATAGTAGTTATATTCTTGTATATAGGAGCAGTATTATAGTAGTTATATTCTTGTATATAGGGGCAGTATTATAGTAGTTATATTCTTGTATATAGGAGCAGTATTATAGTAGTTATATTCTTGTATATAGGGGGCAGTATTATAGTAGTTATATTCTTGTATATAGGGGCAGTATTATAGTAGTTATATTCTTGTATATAGGGGCAGTATTATAGTAGTTATATTCTTGTATATAGGGTGCAGTATTATAGTAGTTATATTCTTGTATATAGGGTGCAGTATTATAGCAGTTATATTCTTGTATACAGGGAACAGTATTATAGTAGTTATATTCTTGTCTATAGGGGGCAGTATTATAGTAGTTATATTCTTGTATACAGGGGGCAGTGTTATATATTCTTGTATATAGGGGGCAGTATTATAGTAGTTATATTCTTGTATATAGGGGTAATATAGTAGTTATATACTTGTATATAGGGGCAGTATTATAGTAGTTATATTCTTGTATATAGGGGTAATATAGTAGTTATATTCTTGTATATAGGAGCAGTATTATAGTAGTTATATTCTTGTATATAGGGGTAATATAGTAGTAATATACTTGTATATAGGAGCAGTATTATAGTAGTTATATTCTTGTATATAGGAGCAGTATTATAGTAGTTATATTCTTGTATATAGGGAGCAGTATTGTAGTAGGTATATTCTTGTATATAGAGGGCAGTATTATAGTAGTTATATTCTTGTATATAGGGAGCAGTATTATAGTAGTTATATTCTTGTATATAGGGGCAGTATTATAGTAGTTATATTCTTGTATATAGGAGCAGTATTATAGTAGTTATATTCTTGTATATAGGAGCAGTATTATAGTAGTTATATTCTTGTATATAGGAGGCAGTATTATAGTAGTTATATTCTTGTATATAGGGGGCAGTATTATAGTAGTTATAGTCTTGTATATAGGGGGCAGTATTATAGTAGTTATATTCTTGTATATAGGGGGCAGTATTATAGTAGTTATAGTCTTGTATATAGGGGGCAGTATTATAGTAGTTATATTCTTGTATATAGGGAGCAGTATTATAGTAGTTATATTCTTGTATATAGGGGCAGTATTATAGTAGTTATATTCTTGTATATAGGGAGCAGTATTATAGTAGTTATATTCTTGTATATAGGAGGCAGTATTATAGTAGTTATATTCTTATATATAGGAGCAGTATTATAGTAGTTATATTCTTGCATATAGGAGCAGTATTATAGTAGTTATATTCTTGTATATAGGAGCAGTATTATAGTAGTTATATTCTTGTATATAGGGGGCAGTATTATAGTAGTTATATTCTTGTATATAGGGGCAGTATTATAGTAGTTATATTCTTGTATATAGACGGCAGTATTATAGTAGTTATATTCTTGTATATAGGGGGCAGTATTATAGTAGTTATATTCTTGTATATAGGAGCAGTATTATAGTAGTTATATTCCTGTATATAGGGGCAGTATCATAGTAGTTATATTCTTGTATATAGGGGGCAGTATTATAGTAGTTATATTCTTGTATACAGGGGGCAGTATTATAGTAGTTATATTCTTGTCTATAGGGGGCAGTATTATAGTAGTTATATTCTTGTATACAGGGGGCAGTGTTATATATTCTTGTATATAGGGGGCAGTATTATAGTAGTTATATTCTTGTATATAGGGGTAATATAGTAGTTATATACTTGTATATAGGGGCAGTATTATAGTAGTTATATTCTTGTATATAGGGGTAATATAGTAGTTATATTCTTGTATATAGGAGCAGTATTATAGTAGTTATATTCTTGTATATAGGGGTAATATAGTAGTTATATACTTGTATATAGGAGCAGTATTATAGTAGTTATATTCTTGTATATAGGAGCAGTATTATAGTAGTTATATTCTTGTATATAGGGAGCAGTATTGTAGTAGTTATATTCTTGTATATAGAGGGCAGTATTATAGTAGTTATATTCTTGTATATAGGGAGCAGTATTATAGTAGTTATATTCTTGTGTATATATATATATAGGAGCAGTATTATAGTTGTTATATTCTTGTATATAGGGGGCAGTATTATAGTAGTTATATTCTTGTATATAGGAGGCAGTATTATAGTAGTTATATTCTTGTATATAGGGGCAGTATTATAGTAGTTATATTCCTGTATATAGGAGCAGTATTATAGTAGTTATATTCTTGTATATAGGGGCAGTATTATAGTAGTTATATTCTTGTATATAGACGGCAGTATTATAGTAATTATATTCTTGTGTATATAGGAGCAGTATTATAGTAGTTATATTCTTGTATATAGGGGCAGTATTATAGTAGTTATATTCTTGTATATAGACGGCAGTATTATATTAGTTATATTCTTGTATATAGGAGCAGTATTATAGTAGTTATATTCCTGTATATAGGAGCAGTATTATAGTAGTTATATTCCTGTATATAGGAGCAGTATTATAGTAGTTATATTCTTGTATATAGGAGGCAGTATTATAGTAGTTATATTCTTGTATATAGGGGGCAGTATTATAGTAGTTATATTCTTGTATATAGGGGCAGTATTATAGTAGTTATATTCTTGTATATAGACGGCAGTATTATAGTAGTTATATTCTTGTATATAGGGGCAGTATTATAGTAGTTATATTCTTGTATATAGGAGGCAGTATTATAGTAGTTATATTCTTGTATATAGGGGGCAGTATTATAGTAGTTATATTCTTGTATATAGGGGGCAGTATTATAGTAGTTATATTCTTGTATATAGGGGCAGTATTATAGTAGTTATATTCTTGTATATAGACGGCAGTATTATAGTAGTTATATTCTTGTATATAGGGGCAGTATTATAGTAGTTATATTCTTGTATATAGGAGGCAGTATTATAGCAGTTATATTCTTGTATATAGGAGCAGTATTATAGTAGTTATATTCTTGTATATAGGGAGCAGTATTATAGTAGTTATATTCTTGTATATAGGGGGCAGTATTATAGTAGTTATATTCTTGTATATAGGAGGCAGTATTATAGTGGTTATATTCTTGTATATAGGAGCAGTATTATAGTGGTTATATTCTTGTATATAGGGGCAGTATTATAGTAGTTATATTCTTGTATACAGGGGCAGTATTATAGTATTTATATTCTTGTATATAGGGGGCAGTATTATAGTAGTTATATTCTTGTATATAGGGGCAGTATTATAGTGGTTATATTCTTGTATATAGGAGCAGTATTATAGTAGTTATATTCTTGTATATAGGGGCAGTATTATAGTAGTTATATTCTTGTATATAGACGGCAGTATTATAGTAGTTATATTCTTGTATATAGGGGCAGTATTATAGTAGTTATATTCTTGTATATAGGGAGCAGTATTATAGTAGTTATATTCTTGTATATAGGGGGCAGTATTATAGTAGTTATATTCTTGTATATAGGAGGCAGTATTATAGTGGTTATATTCTTGTATATAGGAGCAGTATTATAGTAGTTATATTCTTGTATATAGGGGGCAGTATTATAGTAGTTATATTCTTGTATATAGGGGGCAGTATTATAGTAGTTATATTCCTGTATATAGGGGCAGTATTATAGTAGTTATATTCTTGTATATAGGGAGCAGTATTATAGTAGGTATATTCTTGTATATAGGGGCAGTATTATAGTAGTTATATTCTTGTATATAGGGAGCAGTATTATAGTAGGTATATTCTTGTATATAGGGGCAGTATTATAGTAATTATATTCTTGTATATAGGAGCAGTATTATAGTAGTTATATTCTTGTATATAGGGGCAGTATTATAGTAGTTATATTCTTGTATATAGACGGCAGTATTATATTAGTTATATTCTTGTATATAGGAGCAGTATTATAGTAGTTATATTCCTGTATATAGGAGCAGTATTATAGTAGTTATATTATTGTATATAGGAGCAGTATTATAGTAGTCATATTATTATATATAGGAGCAGTATTATAGTAGTTATATTCTTGTATACAGGGGCAGTATTATAGTAGTTATATTCTTGTATATAGGAGCAGTATTATAGTAGTTATATTCTTGTATATAGGAGCAGTATTATAGTAGTTATATTCTTGTATATAGGGGCAGTATTATAGTAGTTATATTCTTGTATATAGGGGGTGCACTGAGGTACATCATGTGCCTTAGCATTTTCTGTGTGTGCTGTTTAGTTCCAGTTGCGGCAGATCTTTCATACCGTTAGATGAGGACTTTGTCACAGATTTTTGGTGTGGACAATCTGCTGTGTCTGTATTCAGCCTAATGGATCGGTATACAATGGTTTGGTCATGAGGCTTTCTATAACCGCCAGCTCGTTCTTTCTTTGCTGCAGATGCTCCTTGTTTGGTACATGAGACGTCCGAAATGAAGAAACCAATAACCGCCCAGGAACGTCAGCGGGAAAGAGAAGAGAAAAGGAGGAGACGTTATGAACGTTCTCGGGAGAAGGAGAAGAAGCAGAAGGAGAAGGAGCGTCGTGACATAAAGAGAGCGGAAGGATTCGGGGGGCTGGTTTTGAGTGAGAATGATAAGAACCTTCTGGAGCGCTGGACTCGAATGATTGACCAGAACCATCCACAGGCTCCGCCCTCATGCAGCCAAAACGCGCCAGCACCTCTGCCAGCTGTGATGTGCCCTGACGTCTGTCCTGTCCCCCAGCCCCCTCCACCACAGACCGTCTTTGCTGTTACGAACCTTAATCCAGTCCCTGAGGTCAGAAACCAGCAAAATGGCGCTGTCACCACCCCGTCTGTGCCACCCAATATCCAGTACATGCCCCGCTGCCTAAACCCGTGCCCTGTGTCCAACCTGCTTCACTATGTCCCACCGGCCTCTCCTGCCTTCCGAATGGGCCCGGTAATGTTGGCGCCTCCCGTGAAGCCGGTGACTCCTCCAGTCGCTACACAACTTCCTCCAGACGTTCCGTTTCTTGCTGGAGGACAAGTCTTACCCGGTTCATTCCCTTCTCCTGCCAGGCTCAATCCAACATGGAACCGAGGAGGGCAACAAGACGGCTGGCCTGCACCCGACACCGGAGACGGGAAGAACAGCTCCATCACCGTGGATCCTACGCTGTTCCTGCGCAGCCCCACTGACCTTGAGCGCCCCCCACAAGAAGTTTGTCTCATTCAAGAGGAGCCCAAGTCTCGGGATCTGCCACTTCTTCCACCCGCCACGTTCCGCTCTGCAGACGCCAGCGCGGTTTCTTCGGATATCAATCTGGTGACTCAACAGCTGTCAAGGTCTCAGGTTAGACTGATGTTACCATCCTCTGCCCCCCACGCCTCCGCTAAAACAAGGCTGTGACCCCTTTAATCTCAGGATCAGTGGGGGCCCCAGAGGTCGGTTCACTTTATTTAATGTGGGTATACGCCTTTAAAATTGTGGCATGAACCGTCCCTCGTCTGTATTAATCTAACAGAGTGGCCGGAGCCCCGTCCTGTCCCCAGGCCGTCGATCACATCTTCTAATAAACCTGCGGTCACCATTTGGTCTCATTATAATATTGTAATTACTAAGTATCAGACCTATAGTAACATAGCAGAGCCGGCCCGGCGATCTTTCATGGGAACCCCCCCACACACACACACACACCTATTTTGACATTTGTCTTGTCTGTGATGTTGAAGATTTGCAAACGTACAAAGGAAAATAAAACCCATCTCCCTAATTATTATTTTTGTTTGATTTTTAGGTGGAGGATGTGTTGCCCCCTGTCTTCTCTGTCACCCCCAAAGGAAGCGGCGCTGGCTACGGAGTGGGCTTTGACCTGGAGGAATTTTTGAACCAGTCGTTTGAGATGACTATGGAGAACCGTGAAAGGTGACGGTAACTGTAAATCTTTTTACTTAAGTTATGCTGCTCATAAGTCCCCTCCAGAGCAGCATTTATGATTCTGCTATAGACTGCGGATGTCACGTCTTCCTGCTGCCCCCTGCTGGTTCATTGTCTGCAGTTTCATGCTCTGCTATACCATGTGCAGTCATCTACAGAAAATAAACGTCTTGTTCAGTTCCCAGCCCCCACACTTCCACTCATTCCCATGTAACGCTGGTGTTTTGTCCTTCTCCCCCAGCCTGGCGGACTACACTCCTCTGTCAGCGTCGCTCCTGGCCGACTGGTTGGATGTTCATCGTATGAACCCCGCAGACATGGCTTCCCTTCAGGACGATCTACAGCTGGGATCTCCCATGAGCCTGTCTGACATCCCCGACCTCCAGGACAGCTGAGGAATCGGGGTGCGGGCAGAGGATGGCGACACGTTACCGGTTTATATACAGAGGTGCCTGCAGGAACGGACACGAAATACGCAGGAGGAACGGCGGTGGCACCTGGAAGGTCATAGGAGGAGTCCACGTGTTCACAACAATCCGTCAGCACGACTCTCATCATCCACCATCCCCTCTGGGAGGTCTCTGCGTCTTCCGCTGATCTCGCTGGTCCAGCTTCAGACTGATGGAATAGTGACTGGTTCATCCGGTGCCACAAATGGATCAACCCTCCAAGATCTTCTCTTCATAGACTTAAAAACATTGAGCTCTGCATTATCCACTGCCACTGACTACTCTACACCAGGGTCTGTGCTCCGCACACATTGAGCTCTGCATTATCCACTGACCAACACTACACCAGGGTCTGTGCTCTGCAGCTCTGCACGCATTGAGCTCTGCATTATCCACTGCCACTGACCCACACTACACCAGGGTCTGTGCTCTGCACGCATTGAGCTCTGCATTATCCACTTACCCACACTACACCAGGGTCTGTGCTCCGCAGCTCTGCACACATGAGATCCCGCGCTGTCCTGCCCATTTTCCAGGCGGGATCCTGACCATTGCGCTGTCGCTGCTCCCGATCCTGAATTATGATTCTTCAATAACTGTTAAAAAGTTTTATTTATTTATCGGGTTCTGATTTATACAACAAAGAACGAAGAGGCAAATCCACCTCAAAATGGCGCGGGGGGAGGGGGTGTGATGGGTGATGCTGGATTTGGGGAGTAGTAAGGCCTCGTGCACACGTCCGAGCCCGTACACCCGGGCCGCGATTGCGGGCACATCTGGCCACGGACAGCCGTCCGGATTTTCAGCCCGTAAAACGCATAAGTCAGGACGTGTTCTATCTTTTGCGGTGCAGTTCTACGGCATGGACATCTATCAGTAGCGATACGGAAAGGTGTCCGCGGCCAATAGAGCTGATTGGGTCCGTAATTCCGGAGATTTTTTACGGTCGTGTGCACGGGGCCCTGTACTGGGAAGGGTTGGGCTACGTTCACACGTTGCAGAATTTGGTGCAGAAAACCTGCATCAATCCCACAGGTAAATCCCGCACCTAATACTGAGGTTTATTTATTCGTTTTTAGGTGCGGTTTTTGCATTTTGAAAATAGGTGCAGATTTTTTTATTTATATAAATTTGTCGGGTACAATTTGCAGCGGAAACGCGATATAAATAGACGCGCTGCAGGTCACATGACGCGTGGAGGAATTCTGCAACCTGTAGATGAGACGACTTGAAAATGTAAACAAGCCCAGAAAAAGAAACAAGTCACGACCAAATAATTGAAAAAATATATATAAACAGTCTTTATTGAAGTTACTTTAGACGCAGAAACAACAAACAAACAATGAAATATATTAAAATACCTCGAACGGGGACGGAATCAGAACAAAACAGCAGAGCCACCCCCAGATAGTAAAATATGGTCACAATCAACTCCCAAGTGTGGCTAAAGTGCACATATATATAAGCAAGTGCTAGGCATAATACATTCGCACAGATGGACACGTATGCATGGTGTGAATAGTCAGCAATCTAGAATGCAGTCCTAAGTACATATAGCACACTGACAATGTACCTGCATGATATGAGATGAGTGGGAGATCCGGACCAGGAAGGGGGACCTCTGCTTAACCCAATGCGCGTTTCGCTCGTGCTTCGTCAGTACTTGAAAATGTACTTTGCTGGTCCTGAATTACGCTGCGAAAGTAGGTGTGGAAAATCTGCACGTAATCTGCATCGTGTGCGTTTGGCCTTAAGTCACACGCGGCGTTTCTGCGCCTGATAATCCGTTCCCTTCATCTGACTGTCTGCAGCGGTCGCGGGATTTCTGCACGTTCCGTTTAATTAAAATTTCTGCAACAAACTCTTCCGGGTGCGACGACTCTGCACGTGCTCGACCGGCGCTCATACCGGAGTCGTGCTGGAGCATTTCTGTGCTGTGTGACGTATCAAAAATCCCTGCGGCAGCAGCACCTGATGTGTCCACGTTTTTGGTGTGTATGTTGGGAGAGCTCCTGGTATATTCGGTGACCGTGTCCACGGCCTCCAATAGCCTGACGAGGGCCGGGGAGGGGGGGGGGGGCTGTACGACACTATATCCTGGCGAGGGCCGGGGAGGGGGGGCTGTACGACACTATATCCTGACGAGGGCCAGGGGGGGGGGGCGGCTGTACGACACTATAGCCTGACGGGGGGGGGGGGGGCGGCTGTACGACACTATAGCCTCGGGGGGGGGGGCGGCTGTACGACACCATAGCCTGGGGGGGTGGCTGTACAACACCATAGCCTGGGGGGGGGGGGCGGCTGTACGACACTATAGCCTGGGGGGGTGGCTGTACGACACTATAGCCTGGGGGGTGGCTGTACAACACCATAGCCTGGGGGGGGGGCGGCTGTACGACACTAAAGCCTGGGGGGGCGGCTGTACGACACTAAAGCCTGGGGGGGGCGGCTGTACGACACTACAGCCTGGGGGGGCAACTGTACGACACTATAGCCTGGGGGGGCGGCTGTACGACACTAAAGCCTGGGGGGGCGGCTGTACGACACTACAGCCTGGGGGGGGCGGCTGTACGACACTACAGCCTGGGGGGGGCAACTGTACGACACTATAGCCTGGGGGGGGCGGGCTGTACGACACTATAGCCTGGGGGGGGCGGCTGTACAACACCATAGCCTGGGGGGGGGCGGCTGTACGACACTATAGCCTGGGGGGGCGGCTGTACGGCACTATAGCCTGGGGGGGCGGCTGTACGACACTAAAGCCTGGGGGGGGCGGCTGTACGACACTACAGCCTGGGGGGGGCGGCTGTACGACACTACAGCCTGGGGGGGGCGGCTGAACGACACTAAAGCCTGGGGGGGCGGCTGTACGACACTATAGCCTGGGGGGGGGGGGCGGCTGTACGACACTACAGCCTGGGGGGGGGCGGCTGTACGACACTACAGCCTGGGGGGGGGGGCGGCTGTACGACACTATAGCCTGGGGGGGTGGCTGTACGACACTATAGCCCTGGGGGGGTGGCTGTACGACATTATAGCCTGGGGGGGTGGCTGTACGACACTAGAGCCTGGGGGGGGGGGGGGCTGTACGACACTATAGCCTGACGAGGGCCGGGGGGGGGGGGCGGCTGTACGACACTATAGACTGATGAGGGCCGGGGGGGGCGGCTGTACGACACTATAGACTGACGAGGGCGGGAGGGGGGGGCGCGGCTGTACGACACTACAGCCTGGGGGGGCGGCTGTACGACACTAAAGCCTTGGGGGGGGGCGGCTGTACGAAACTATAGCCTGGGGGGGTGGCTGTACGACACTATAGCCTGGGGGGGGCGGCTGTACGACACTATAGCCTGGGGGGGTGGCTGTACGACATTATAGCCTGGGGGGGTGGCTGTACGACACTATAGCCTGGGGGGGGGCGGCTGTACAACACTAGAGCCTGGGGGGGGGGGGGGCTGTACGACACTATAGCCTGACGAGGGCCGGGGGGGGGGGCGGCTGTACGACACTATAGACTGATGAGGGCCGGGGGGGGGGGGCGGCTGTACGACACTAAAGCCTGGGGGGGGCGACTGTACGACACTACAGCCTGGGGGGGGCGGCTGAACGACACTAAAGCCTGGGGGGGCGGCTGTACGACACTATAGCCTGGGGGGGGGGCGGCTGTACGACACTACAGCTTGGGGGGGGGGCGGCTGTACGACACTATAGCCTGGGGGGGTGGCTGTACGACACTATAGCCTGGGGGGGTGGCTGTACGACATTATAGCCTGGGGGGGTGGCTGTACGACACTAGAGCCTGGGGGGGGGGCTGTACGACACTATAGACTGACGAGGGCCGGGAGGGGGGGGCGCGGCTGTACGACACTATAGCCTGGGGGGGGCGGCTGTACGACACTATAGCCTGGGGGGGGCGGCTGTACGACACTAGAGCCTGGGGGGGGCGGCTGTACGACACTATAGACTGATGAGGGCCGGGGGGGGGGCGGCTGTACGACACTATAGACTGACGAGGGCCGGGAGGGGGGGGGCGCGGCTGTACGTGTACGACACTAAAGCCTGGGGGGTGGCTGTACGACACTACAGCCTGGGGGGGCGGCTGAACGACACTAAAGCCTGGGGGGGGTTGGCTGTACGACACTATAGCCTGGGGGGGTGGCTGTACAACACCATAGCCTGGGGGGGGGCGGCTGTACGACACTACAGCCTGGGGGGGGGGGCGGCTGTACGACACTATAGCCTGGGGGGGGCGGCTGTACGACACTATAGCCTGGGGGGTGGCTGTACGACACTATAGCCTGGGGGGGGCGCTGTACGACACTAGAGCCTGGGGGGGGGGGGGCTGTATGACACTATAGCCTGACGAGGGCCGGGGGGGGCGGCTGTACGACACTATAGACTGATGAGGGCCGGGGGGGGGGGGGCGGCTGTACGACACTATAGACTGACGAGGGCCGGGAGGGGGGGGGCGTGGCTGTACGACACTATAGCCTGGGGGGGTGGCTGTACGACACTACAGCCTGGGGGGCGGCTGAACGACACTAAAGCCTGGGGGGGGGCGGCTGTACGACACTATAGCATGGCGAGGGCCGGGAGGGGGGGCTGTATGACACTATAGACTGACGAGGGCTGGGAGGGGGGGCTGTATGACACTATAGACTGACGAGGGCCGGGAGGGGGGGGGCTGTATGACACCATAGACTGACGAGGGCCGGGAGGGGGGGGGGGCTGTATGACACCATAGACTGACGAGGGCCGGGAGGGGGCGGCTGTATGACACTATAGACTGACGAGGGCCGGGAGGGGGCGGCTGTACGACACCATAGACTGACGAGGGCCGGGAGGGGGCGGCTGTACGACACCATAGACTGACGAGGGCCGGGAGGGGGCGGCTGTATGACACTATAGCTTGTTATTTATTATTTCTTTTTGTAAGTTATGTAATAATGTAGCAGACGTCTTATTTTTAATATGGGATTCTATGGGTGACGAGTGGCACAGTATTCACTACCTCGCAGGCCTCCGTTTAAGGTTTACGTCATGGGTTCTCCAATCGCCTTTTATGACGTATACCTTTTGACGGGTGCCATTACAGTCTGCGAGTGCCGGGTGCCATTATAGCTTACGGGTGACGGGTGCCATTATAGCTTACGGGTGATGGGTGCCATTACCGTCTGCGGGGTGACGGGTGCCATTACAGTCTGCGGGTGACGGGTGCCATTATAGCTTACGGGTGACGGGTGCCATTACCGTCTGTGGGTGACGGGTGCCATTACAGTCTGCGGGTGACGGGTGCCATTACAGTCTGCGGGTGACGGGTGCCATTATAGCTTATGGGTGACGGGTGCCATTACAGTCTGCGGGTGACGGGTGCCATTATAGCTTAC
>NC_134692.1:145407880-145422095 GCF_050947455.1 Rhinoderma darwinii | reverse complement strand
AACCACACCTCCCGGCATTCCCTGCGCGCTGCCCCGCCTCTTCCGGTTCTTGAGTCCAGTCAGCGTTGTCCGCGGTGTTGAGTGGCAGGTGTGGACACGTCAGCTGTGCGGAGAGGATGGCGGCGGCTGCTGCTGCGGTGCTGCCGGGCTGGGAGCGGGCGGTGCGGCTGCTGGTCTGTGCCCTGGGCATTGCCCTGTCTGTCTATGCCTATCATGTGGAGACCTCCCGGGAGAAGGACGCGGCGTACAGGGCGCTGTGCGACATCACCCCGTCCATCAGCTGCTCCAAGGTCTTCACCTCCAGGTCAGAGTATAAGGGGGGTCACATACTTATTCATCATCCCCTGTGTATATATATATGAGGAGGGGGGGGGTCACATACTTATTCATCATCCCCTGTGTATATATATGAGGAGGGGGGGGTCACATACTTATTCATCATCCCCTGTGTATATATATATATGAGGAGGGGGGGGGTCACATACTTATTCATCATCCCCTGTGTATATATATATATATATATATATGAGGAGGGGGGGGGTCACATACTTATTCATCATCCCCTGTGTATATATATATATATGAGGAGGGGGGGGTCACATACTTATTCATCATCCCCTGTGTATATATATATATGAGGAGGGGGGGGTCACATACTTATTCATCATCCCCTGTGTATATATATATATATATGAGGAGGGGGGGGTCACATACTTATTCATCATCCCCTGTGTATATATATATGAGGAGGGGGGGGTCACATACTTATTCATCATCCCCTGTGTATATATATATATATATATATGAGGAGGGGGGGGGGGTCACATACTTATTCATCATCCCCTGTGTATATATATATGAGGAGGGGGGGGGGCACATTCTTATTCATCATCCCCTGTGTGTATATATGAGGGGGGGGCACATTCTTATTCATCATCCCCTGTGTGTATATATGAGGGGGGGGCACATTCTTATTCATCATCCCCTGTGTGTATAATATGAGGAGGGGGGGGGGGTCACATACTTATTCATCATCCCCTGTGTATATATATGAGGGGGGGGGGGTCACATACTTATTCATCATCCCCTGTGTGTATAATATGAGGAGGGGGGGGGGTCACATACTTATTCATCATCCCCTGTGTGTATAATATGAGGGGGGGGGGGGGGTGCACAGGATTTCTTGCCTTCACATTGCTGATTTTCTGCAGCCAGGACACTGACGCTGTGCCCCCCAGACTGCATTTATGGGGGGCGGGCTCTCTGGATGGTTGTGTTGCCTGGCACTGCCCTGAATAACCCATCTGGTGCCAGTGTGGTGCCGCTCCCGGTGCCCTGTTCCTGACTCCTCTTTCTCTGTGTTGCAGGTGGGGCCGTGGGTTCGGACTGGTGGAGAAGATCTTGGGGTCGCAGAGTCCGCTGAATCAGCCCAATAGCGTGTTTGGTGTTTTGTTCTACACGCTGCAGATAGCGCTGGGTACGTAGTGGCTGATACCAGAGAGTGAAGGCTGTGGCCACCCTGTGAGTTATAGAGCAGGCACCGCCGTCACTGTCCACCCCGTAGTCCCCTGCCGCCCCCGTAGTCCCCTGCCGCCCCCGTAGTCCCCTCCCTGCAGGTGCTGCTGCATAATTGGACTTTTTGAGATAAGAATGAAGGCAATGGGCCGCCTCCCCAGTAACAGCGCTACCTTTGTCCATGGTCGTGTCTGGTATTACACCTCAGCAAACTTCATTGCTCCCCCCCCTCCATCTTCCTTCCGCTTCATAAGCCGCCTCCCCTTCTCCTCCCCCATCTTTTTCCACCTCCCCTCCCCCTCCACTGTGATTTTTTCCTGTGTGTCCTCCATGTTAATTACCACTTGGGTGTCTGTTTCTGCCCGTGCCATGAAGCGGATTCTCTTTAAACACGGGCATCTATATGCTTCCAGTAAAGGGTTAACCTAGTGCTGCCCACTATAGTGCCCGGAGCTTCCCTCCCATCCGGACAGGGGGCCGGTCTAGGTTAACCCCTTCCTGTCAATGTGTAGTAGATGGTGCCAGTGCCCTCCTTCACCCTCCTCTCTCTTCTATTATTAGGGTTTGTGGGGCTGGCGGCGGCTGCGGTCACGCTGCTGGTGACCTCGCTGGCGTCCATCGCCGGCTCCCTGTATTTGGCGTACATCCTCGTCTACATCCTGGAGGATTTCTGCGTCATCTGTGTCACCACCTACGTCCTGAACTTCATCCTCCTTCTGCTCAACGTCAAGCGGCTGCGATGGCTGACAGCGGGCACGGCGAGGAAGAAGAGGAAGAACAAGCGGAAGAAACACTGATGACTCCGCCTCCACCACATTTCCTGCGTTATATCACCAATAGGACGCGGAACGCGAGCGCTGGACTCGTGGCGCTCTACGGCAGCGTTACGTTTCTGTGATGTTCATTGATGGTTTTTATGAATATTTTATTGAGATCGGCGCCAATTTTACTTCAGTCGATACAGGTCACGTGGCGTTTACTGCGCGCATTATCGGAAAATGAAAACGCCAAAAGAAAAACGGTGAAGTCTGGAAATGAACGATCGTTTGTGCCAAACCTCAGACGGTAGCGCCGGATTGTAATAAGTACTCAGGGAATAAAACGCCAGGAAATTCGCAACAATAACGCTAATTTCTGAGCGACGGCAGCGAGGAGCGTCCTGGAAAATGTCTGAATGTCGCGGAGCTTCACCTCTGAAGTTTACGGCCATTGACACTACAGGAGCGGCCATCACAGCAATAGAAGACGATGGCTCCACCCCGCGGCTAGCGCCTACGAGCAGCTGACGGTCCGCGCCTTCACGTGCGGTTTCTCAATCATTCCATTTCCTATGGGATTTTATAATAAAGGGAATGTTTTTCAGGATCTGGCGCTGCAGGCGGCTCCTTGTCTCCGTTTGTTACATTTCAGGATTTTTTCCTCACATAGCGGAATATTCTGGTCATCCGATTCTGGGAAAGTTGGGTGATGGCCATTATGGCTTTCTAAACCTCCTGAACGGCAAATCTCCTCCGTGACACAGGGAAAATTTACTACATCTCTAGATATGGCTTTCTGGAGTCTAGAAAAGCTGGGTGACCACCAATATGAATGCAGTTACAGCGCCCGCGGGGTTGTCACCCAGCTTTCCTAGACTGAAAGGCAACTCTGCTGCTGGTCTCTGGTAATGGCGGCTCTACAGGTTGTCACCCAGCTCGCCCAGGTGCAGATATACACCAAATAAGAATAGGAGTGTAGTACCCTCTATGAATGTTCAGTCACAGGACAGAGCGAAAAAAAATGTGAGCCGCCTCCTGAAATACTCTGTGCAGCTGGAAGAGGGTCTAGTCTTGTGGGAGGTCACAGACCGTTACATAGTGGAAAGAGCTCGGTCTTCCCAGCAGCACAGAGTTTTTCAGGAGGGTGTGCTGATCTTGGTGGTGGATTGACAGGACGTCACCATTTAGGAAACCGCTGACACATCACAGAGAATAATCAGATAAAACGTCACATTTATTAAGGAAAAACATTTACAGAGGAATCCCGGGAATATATAATTACCATGGCATCTATCTCAGGCTTACAATGTCCTAAAACCGGTGGCTCTAGTGAAACTACAACCCCCAGCATGCCCGGACAGTCCTTCCTGCTGCAGTCACGTCGATCTTGCGCTTGCTCTGGGGTTGCCAAGGTAACAGCAAAAGACTAACTGCATAGACGTCCTGTCATGTGACCTCCACTTATTGGAACACATTCATCAGAATGGAGGTCACCTGACAGGAAGTCCATGCAGAAGACAGGAAGCCTCATGGTGACCCCAGAGCAAGCGCAATGTCTATATGACCGGAGAAGGAAACACAAGGAGGTGAATGTTACTTAAAAACCAATTCACCCTACATTTATTGTGTCGTGTGTTCTGGAGATACGGGACCTGCGCCCACCATGTGCGGGACCTCGGACTAAAGGCGAGTACAGAAGAGGACAAACTATTTTTGCTGTGGCGAAACAAGTCCCAGCGTGAACTGTCTGGGAAAGCGGCAGGTTGGAGCCCGTCTCTTTAGATCGTAGGACGTCGTAAACACTCGTTATAATAGAAAGACCCCCCCCCCTAGAGTGACCACCGATGAGCCCCACCCAAAACCACGTAAAAAGCCGTTTACAAGAGCTAAAGAGGGAGTGAAGAAAATCCCATCGTCTTCGTTCTTCCAGATGGAAACGCAACATTGGCCAAAACTCCCGTGTGGCCCCTCATCTCATGTTGAATGACTCCTGTAGGCTTTGGAGCGCTTGCTCTTTGGTGATCAGATACCAGTCCTCCGGCAGCTCGGCCGGCCTCGCGTTGTAATAATCTGAAAACTGTTTATTATACTCCTTGAACACAAATTTCCAGTAATCCGAGGCTCCGATGGTGGCGTCGGGCTGTAGGCTCCAGTCGGGGTAAATTCTGCTGTATTCTTTGTAAAGACGAGGTTTCCAGTCCGTGTCGGAGTTTAGGAAGGTCGTGTTGCCAACCACATCAGTGGTACATATGGAATGGGACAGCACCTTAGACTCCATGCACCTGTACGTGCCTAACCCTTGTGGTCGGTGAACGGAGGCAAAGTGCTCCTTGTGGTTGGCCGCTCCGGCCTCGCAGGGGACTTTACAGAATGGACACTGCTTCCCGCAGCCAAACACCTTCCTGAACAGCTCGTTCTGAGGCTTCACCGATGCCTTGGAGAGGACATACTCAATAGTAAAATGTTTCATTTCTGTAACAATTTGTCTTTCCACGTCCTCAAGGAACATCTCAATGTCGGCCGAGAACTGGATCGGATTGGCGTTATTTTGAAACACGATGACCTTCATCTCGTTCTGCGCTATGACCAAGTCTTTCTTCAGCATGACACAAAACGTCTTCAGACATTCCAGAACACTAGAACTTTCTCTCACTTTTGGGTCTTTGAGGACTTGTCTTATTTTTCTTAAGATGGAGACCAAGATGTTGGATTTTAAAGATTCCAGAGATGCGGACTCCTTATATTTCTTAGTAATGTATTTTATTATCCAAGTCTTCACAAAAGTCTCATAATGGTTGTTGTATTTTACGTACTGGGTGAAATCTGGGTTTTCCAAGAGCTCCTTGAGCAGCGTATACTGGAAGAAGGTTCTGCTGCTGTACCGGATGGAGTCGCCGCTCGTTAATATGTCATTTACCATTTCTCCACCCAAATTTTTATACACGTAGTCCGTGAGGGAAGGTTTCAGACAAGCCTCGCAGAACCGCTGGGCTCTGACCTTCGATTCATCCTTTTCTTGGTAAACGTTTAGAAACATGGAGAAGTATTGAGGTTTCAGCTTGTCCAGGTAAAACCTTGTGTTGTTCTCTTGGAAGAAAACACTGGTCTTCTTCTGGAACACGGGAGCAGCTCGACCCAAGAGGTAAAGTTTTAGGTCCAGCTCGAACAATGGAGTAAGGTGGAGGGCTCTTATGTCCTCCTGGTTGAGTTTTTCATTTATGGTGTTGAGAAGCTCTCGGCTGTAGGTGTGGTGGTAATCCTTCATGGTGTTCACTTGCTCGGTTACATGCCGACCGCACTCGTCTTTCAAGGAGGCCACGAGATCGTTGACCTTATTCCAGTACTCTGTATGAATTGCTTCCGGCATACTTTCATAGTAGCTAGGTTGAACGTATCTGTTGTCCAGGCTTAACCCGTTCTGCCCGTAGTCATCTAAACTCCGTACGTCGTTGAGCTTCTCGTTGATGTAACCGGCTTTGTGTCTCATCTCCTTTCTCAGCTGTTCTACCATCTCCTGACTGACGTTGTGCTCCTTTAAGCTGCTGAGCTGTAGGCCCGATATGGTTTTATTCCACATGTTCTCAAACTCGGACTCCAGCTCTTCGTTGGTCAGTTGGTGTTTTATACTCTTGCAGTTGTCCAGCAGACTGGTGGCTTTCTCTTCAATAATCTTTAGGTAACTGTTCTGTACAAATTGTATCTCGTGCTTTCCTCGCTGTATCCGGATCGCTTCCTCACATTTCATTCCTAAATTATCTTCAATTTCATTCCTGAGTGTCATCACACTCTTATAGAAGTCCTCCTTGTACCTTTCTACAAGATGTACGTATTTGTTCCCGCACTCGAAGTACTTCTCCAGGTCTCCCAGCATGTCTCGTTCCTCTTCCTCTAGCACTCGCTGCATGTCTTCTTTGATCCCAGTCCATGTCTCGGCCTCCAGTTCTGAAGCCGATTGGTTTGATATTTCATTCTCTGCCTCAATCATCCACTTGTACATTGCTTTACGGAATTTCCACTCCAGCTCTGAATATTTTATTGTAAGCCGGTTATAGGCCTCGGCCACCAGACTGTTCCTAAAGCTGAAGATGAAATGTTCGTACTTCACGGCGCTCCACAAGCTTTTTACCCATTTGATGAAATCCAAAATACTTTGAGATCTTGATTGTCGCTGGTTTTTCATTATTTCAAACAAATGTCTTTTTAGTTCAAAAATATTCTCGCTGTAACCGGTATTAACAGAAGCCATCGGTAAAACCCCGTGCCAGAGCCCAGGAACGTACTAGCTGTGCTCCTCAGGATCGTAATCCATGACATCAGAGAATTTTGCAATGTTATCTTTTTCTTCCATTCTTGATGCTACTTTTGTCATTTCATCTAATTGTTCTAGAAGTTTCTTCCTGTCTCTCATATTCTTGTCATGGGCGGACACATCACTCACGTTCTGATGGACAAACTGACAATTAGGCTTCTTGCCAACGTCTTTCATCCTTAGAAAAGCATGGACCACTATCTGCAAAATATCTTTCATCTCTGCAGTATTTTCCATGGCCATGTTGACTATGGTGATGTCACTCAACCCAACCACTAGTATGGCCAACTCATTGTCATGTTCATAACTGTCATCAAGAGAAGCCAATTCAGGAGCCTTCAACCCTTCAGTGTCAATCACCAGAATGAATTCACAGCCTAGTTCCTCCTGGAAGTTCTCCTTCACTTTAATAAGGGTCATGAAGGCTCCTCGCGTGCATCGTCCACTGGCCACAGGGAACTGTAGACCAAACATGGTGTTCAGAAGGGTGGACTTCCCTGTACTCTGCACCCCCAGCACGGTGATCACTCTCATCCTACATTGTCCTCCCGTCTTCTTATCCAGCTCAGTCAGGACGTCAGTTATCCACTGTAAGGGAATGTTGGAGGCATCTCCATCCATCAGCTCCAATGGGAACCCATCCAGCAGGAGATCGGCGACTATTCCTGGGATTTGATAAAGTGTATACCCCATATAGTTCTTTGCTATAAAACATTGAGCTTCGTAAAACTGCCCTACCTCTCTGATAAAATGTTCTATCCCTAACGAGCTGTTTAATATTATCTGATCCAAGTCTTTCAACTTGTCTACGTTGGATGTTGGGTTATAGCAGTGCTCCTTGTACTCGGCTTGTATAGCGCTCATGTGCTTTCGAGAGATGGAGTCCAGATAGAGTTTCATCCACCTCAGAAAGTAGTGTTTCTCAGCTTGGGTTAAGTTCTTGATTGCACTGAGGAACCTGACTATGCCCTCAGGGAACTGGAGATCACTTTGTTGCTTCCGTAGATCAGAACATTTCTTGGCCAATTGTGTTTTGTAGTCCTCTGCGTTACCACTGCCCAGTCCTCTCATCCTACATATTTCCTTCTCCGTTTTGGCCAGCTGCCGCCATAGATCTCCTTGCAGTCTCATGGTTTCATTTTTATACTGCACAACATCCTTAATGTTCTTCGTAATCTCCCGAGCGACTTTCCTGGTGTTCTGATGTTCCTCCGAGCTCTCATCCACACGTATCCCAAGATCTTCTGCAAAATGGGACATCTCCTCCAGAGTAATGTAGCAAGAGGAAGATCTAATTAGATCTGTGATGATTGACTGTAATTTCTTGACTAGTTCTGCATCATTTACGGAGATGTTCTTCACCAAGACGTGTTTTCTGTTGATTTTTAGAACGGGGTACAACATCTTTACGTATGTTTGTGTCTCCCCACTTATCCCCCTAGATGGAGGAGCAATGATAATGAAGTAGTTTGTGTTGGTCTCCTCCATCTTTACTAGTAGGTGGTACTGCCTCTCATCTATACTCTCTATGAAGATGAAGACGGCTGTAGACACCTTGGTTAGAAAGCTAAACTGCTCCCAGTTGGACTCTAGGTCACCACGGAGGTTGGTCACTGCAATTGGATCAGCAAATATGTCCGAGTTTTCCCGGCCCCCAGGAAAGAACCAGGCAATCTCTACAAGTCCATCTGACATTTCCCTTAAAATATTTGCACCCTCCATGTTCTGATGGACAAAGAAATCATGATGTTTTTGAGCCGAGCTAAGAATACAATTTAGAATTCTTGACTTGGACAAATTGCATTTTCCCAGCCTGGCGAAGGAGAAGACCGGCATAGGAATATTCACCAGGTTGTCTTCTCGGCATCCTTTACTGTCGGCTATGGCGTGAGGTCTCCATCGCTTCACGATATCTCTCATCGTCCACAACATGAACGTGCTTCCTGCGCCGTCCCCAGTGGGAAGAAGCAGAGGGAGAGCAAACTGGCACATGGACATTTTTGTGACAATCTCTTGTTGCAGGAAGCTGTCGGAACAATGCAGGAGAAGACACAGGACATCTAAGGGGTGGATGGAGCTTGAATTGTCCATCTCATCCATGAAATCCATATCCTCCTCATGCAGCGCGCTGATTTTTGTATCCGGGGATTGGTTAAATCTTGTGTTTCTTGCACTGCTGTTCAAAGCCATGAGGTTTTGTAGGAAACGCCAAGGAACCTCCTCAATCCTCTGGGGTACGATCCTCTTTAGATCTTCTTGTCCGATCTTTAAGACGTCCATGAGACTGAGCTTTGACGATCTGAACTTTTCCATGTTTAATTCCTTACATTTTTTATCAAATGTTTTTGTTTCTGCTGTGGATAGAAAAAAAAAAGGACACTTGTGATATGTTGTATTATATTTGGTGCCATATATAGATATACACAGAGGACGTGTCACCAGTTTAAGCTTTTCCTAGTAGGTGTGTGATATCATGAAGTGGCGGCCATAATGGCTCCTATCCAATTTCCTCTTATTTTCCTGCCTGGTTATACATTCATGCTTTTCTTGCCCCTTTATCCCTGAATTTACAGCATGTTTAAGCTTCCTTCACTTCCAGAGCTGCATTCACAATTCTGCAGGCCCCAGAGCTGATATCTCCCAGCTGGGTCGATATCTGTACAACGGATGCTTGGTGTCCTTTTAATTCTCCGTAAAGTTTTTTTTTAGTAGAAGTTGCGGGAAAAAACTTTGCCAGAATGCAGTGCAACAGGGAGCTTTGCATTATAGGCGGTCAGCTAATCTGTTAGGGCGGTGCCTGTCAACAAGCCGTCACATGGTTCCAACAACAACCAGCAGAATTGTGAATGCAGCTCTTACTGTTCTGTTATGATGTAAAGCCATGTGGAGGAAGCTGTATGGTCATGTGGAGGAAGCTGTATGGTCATGTGGAGGAAGCTGTATGGCCATGTGGAGGAAGCTGTATGGCCATGTGGAGGAAGCTGTATGGTCATGTGGAGGAAGCTGTATGGTCATGTGGAGGAAGCTGTATGGCCATGTGGAGGAAGCTGTATGGCCATGTGGAGGAAGCTCTATGCCCATGTGGAGGAAGCTGTATGGCCATGTGGAGGAAGCTGTATGGCCATGGGGTAGAAGCTGTATGGTCATGTGGAGGAAGCTGTATGGCCATGGGGAGGAAGCTGTATGGCCATGTGGAGGAAGCTGTATAGCCATGGGGTAGAAGCTGTATGGTCATGTGGCGGAAGCTGTATGGCCATGGGGAGGAAGCTGTATGGCCATGGGGAGGAAGCTGTATGGCCATGGGGAGGAAGCTGTATGGTCATGTGGAGGAAGCTGTATGGCCATGTGGAGGAAGCTGTATGGCCATGTGGAGGAAGCTGTATGGTCATGGGGAGGAAGCTGTATGGTCATGGGGAGGAAGCTGTATGGCCATGTGGAGGAAGCTGTATGGTCATGTGGAGGAATCTGTATGGTCATGGGGAGGAAGCTGTATGGTCATGGGGAGGAAGCTGTATGGCCATGGGGAGGAAGCTGTATGGCCATGTGGAGGAAGCTGTATGGTCATGTGGAGGAAGCTGTATGGCCATGTGGAGGAAGCTGTATGGCCAGGTGGAGGAAGCTGTATGGTCATGTGGAGGAAGCTGTATGGCCATGTGGAGGAAGCTGTATGGCCATGGGGAGGAAGCTGTATGGCCATGTGGAGGAATCTGTATGGTCATGGGGAGGAAGCTGTATGGCCATGGGGAGGAAGCTGTATGGCCATGGGGAGGAAGCTGTATGGCCATGTGGAGGAAGCTGTATGGCCATGTGGAGGAAGCTGTATGGCCAGGTGGAGGAAGCTGTATGGTCATGTGGAGGAAGCTGTATGGCCATGGGGAGGAAGCTGTATGGCCATGTGGAGGAAGCTGTATGGTCATGTGGAGGAAGCTGTATGGCCAGGTGGAGGAAGCTGTATGGCCAGGTGGAGGAAGCTGTATGGCCAGGTGGAGGAAGCTGTATGGCGGCACATGGACTCCCTGCAGCTTATTACGTGTGCCGCCATATGGTGCTGTGTACATTGCCTTATTTTGGAGATCTCCTCCTCTAGAAGCAATGCTACCTGAGATCAGAGACACACAGCGGTACTGCACAGGGGTCTCTAGGGGCCCTAATACGGCTACATATAACTCCGAGATTTAGCATGAGGCCTTGTACTGAGGATATGAGGGGATTTTACACTACAGACTCGAGAATTAACTTCTCATAGTCCATCCTTGACCCCTGGAGAGTTTCACTGATGCCGGATTAGAGGAATTCTATTTTGTCATACTTACAGTCCCATGTAAATCCGGGCAGGTACGGCATCAGCGTAATGTTAGATATCATCTCCTCCAGCTGTTGATGGTTGGGATCCAAGGCTCGGACTGCGGCTTGCTCAGGATTCTCTTCATGATTTCTTTCCTCCTCTGGTCTATCCGGCTCTAGGAACAAGCCACCGAAATAACAGTCCTCTCCCTCTAGATCCATGGCGCTTGTGAGAAGTCCCTCACCCTGTAAAAAGTGGACAATTCCATGAATGACTCATTACTTCAGCTCCCGTACTAGGACAGATCTTAGTATTGCCCATAGGGGGCAGTATTATGGTAGGTTAGCACAATTTATGATTTTGGCTGTGTGTCTGTATATCTGGAGAGGCTCAGGGTTCTCTGTGTCCTTTGGATGATTTATGTTTTCCTTCTATTATATTCTAAACATGTTTAGGTGTGGAGCTGCAGGTTCAGTGCTCAGTGGGTGTTCCCTCTATAGCTGCTCTTCCACCCCCCTTCCTTTTCCCAAGACTCTGTCCTGGGTGTCTCCTACCCCCTCCCTCTTACACTGACCTGACAGTCCAAACTGGGACTTCTGGGAGATGATGCAGCTCGGGGGAAAGAAGTCCTTCTTTTTGTGAATAATACAGACCTGCTCTGAGGCCTCTACAGAGCTCAGGTTGGTAAGAAGAAGGGGTCGATCATTCATGATTACAGGATCACACTAGATAGGGATTGTTTGTAGTCTGTAACCATGGAGACACAGGTCTGCAGAGGAGCTGTATACACAAAACGGGAGATTTCTATTTAAGACTATTTTCAAAGTTACTTAATATTTTTTTTTTATTCTTGATATGTTTGAAACTCTTTAAACATTTTACAGAGAGCAGCGTCTCGTTATCTGGTGCTATGCGGAGTATGTAACATTACTTGGCCCGGTTCCCTTATGTCTGCAGGTGTTTCGTTTTGGCGGGCTGCCCTGTATATTAATACCGATGCTGCCGGCTGACAGGTGCTGAGATTTCTTATCAGTCCAAATAAATTCCAGGAACAAATAATTGTGCGAGCAGCTGTGATCGCTCTGCGCTGAGCTCTGCTACATCGGACATTGCTTCCGGGGTCCTCATGGTTGAATTGAGGTTCTTGAGCTGCTCGCTATTGTTTTTCCCGAGATAAAGCAGCATCAGAGTCGTCCGGAGGATCTAACAATGACGGTTTATATGAAGGAGTCTGCGTCTATATCATCTTATAAAATAATTCTTCACCTTTTTAACATTTTCTTTTACATTTATTGTTTAGGTTAAAATTTCTCTCCCAATTAATATTTATTCATAGGGGACGGAGCTCTGTTTTTTTTTAGATGGGGCCAAGTCTCCAACTTCCCTTCCCACAGATACAGGTACATGACAATATTCTGGCTGCAGCCACCACTAGGGGGCACTGCCCCCTCTAAGATGTGCGCTCTGGAAAGGAAAGGGTTAACACAACATACTAATGATGTTTAATGAGCCCAATAACCTGGCTGCAGACTTGGAATTTTTAACTCTATTTTTTCCAAAGCGCATGGGTTAGAGGGAACAGTTCTTGGGGGGGCAGGGGGTTCACTGCATGTGGATTTATCGTTGACTTTCATGGGGTGGTATAAATCGATATAATGTGAGCGCCCCCTGGTGATCAAAACTAGAATTCATGGGGCCCGTAGCAAAGTCAGGAATGGGCCCCCACCTTACAGCTGCTTCTATAGTTACACTTAGGGTATGTTCACACGGCGGGGGTCCGTAACGGCTGAATTTACGGGGATGTTTCAGCCTGAAAACATCCCCGTAATTTCAGCCGTAACGGCATGTGCAGGCGCTTGAACGCCGCGTCCATTACGGCCGTAATTAGCGCTGCTATTCATTGGAGTCAATGAATAGCGGCTCCAACTACGGCCAAAGAAGTGACAGGTCACTTCTTTGACGCGGGCGTCTATTTGCGCGCCGTCATTTGACAGCGGCGCGTAAATTTACGCCTCGTGTGAACAGACAAACGTCTGCCCATTGCTTTCAATGGGCAGATGTTTGTCAGCGCTATTGAGGCGCTATTTTCAGACGTAATTCGGGGGAAAAACGCCCGATTTACGTCCGTAAATAGGCCGTGTGAACATACCCTTATATGAATGACACATCTTAAAGAAGAACCCTGAGCAGCGATCTGCAGATTATGTGACCAGATACAAGTGAATCTGCAAATGTTGTATTCTCCACACTGGCCACTAGAGGGCAGATCTCTGATGATCGTTAGGTGCTACTAAATGTTTGTAGAATTATTACGTTATTAATGGCGTCAGCTGACCGCAGACATAAGAATACGGTCGGTCGTATCTGTCACATCCGGTCTATGGCGGCTCTACATTAATATCATTTTTAGATTTACCAAGCGAAATGCGGCACCCGCCCCAACAATTTAAAAAAGTTTCTAGGAAAAAGGGAGTGGCCGAGAAATTGTAAAATGCAGCAAATTTCTCAATACCGTTTTTGGTGCAAAATTTTATTAGAACTGCAAACTACGAGGAAGGGGCTGGTACTAGATCCAAAAAGGAAAAAAGGCGCTGCCTAAATATGAAATATCTGCTACTAAATGACAGAAACTCACAAATAATTATAAGTTCAATGAAAACTTTATTGTTACATATAAATAGATACAAATACATGAAAAAGTAAAGAAACGCACGATGAAGGGTTAACCCCAGGTCTATAGTCAATCAGATACAGGACATATAAAAAATGGAGAGTGCGAGGAAATAAGCCAATCAGATCCCTAGATCCAGGAGAAGCAGAACATACAGACCAAGAGGCAGCGCACCCGACACGTTGCCGCCACTTGTAGGAGGTTTTCAAAATATTGGTGTAAAGTCCGGCGGCCGTGAGGTGGTCTAAGGCAGAGGGCCGGACAGGTCTAGGGAGCAGCGCCACATCGCGTGCACCATTGATAAATTGGGCATAATTTGCCTGATTTTTGCTGTCTCATGAAACGCTGCATCTTACGACACTATAGACCCCCCCCCTATACTCCGACCGCAGTATAATCGTATAACGCACCTCAAGTCGTGTCCAGAGTCTTGGGAGGAATCGTCATGCCCGGCCGGATGATGGGGGACCCCGGGTTTGGTCTTTACGGGGAGGGAGATCGTCCTCCAACATGTGAGAATCGACTTGTGTCTGGGTTTCTATTACTGTACAATATACAAGGAGCTGCCCCCAACCCCGTACATCATCATCATCATCTTCCTCATTTACATATCGCTTATCATTCCTGCCGCTTATATTAATGAACGCAGCCTGTGGGGATAGCGTGTCCTGTGCCTG
>NC_134692.1:145397880-145405380 GCF_050947455.1 Rhinoderma darwinii | reverse complement strand
GGGTATGATGTGTGTGTATATGTGTATACTTGTGGGTATGATGTGTGTGTATATGTGTATACTTGTGGGTATGATGTGTGTATATGTGTATACTTGTGGGTATGATGTTTGTGAATAAGTCTATGAGCCATGAGTAAGGACGTTGCATTCGTCCGAAACGCGTAGGCACCATCAATATGGAACCACCTTTTGGATCTGAGACATTTGTCTTTTAAGAATTTTCTAAAATAAAATTGGAACTGCGTTTCCTTTTAACAATTCTCTTGCGCTGGATCGCTGTCTTTTCTCCTGTATATATGTATACTTGTGTGTGTATATGTATGTGTCTATATATAGTGTGTTAGTGTATATGTATGTGTCTATATATAGTGTGTTAGTGTATATGTATGTGTCTATATATAGTATGTTAGTGTGTATGTGTCTGTATATAGTATGTTAGTGTATGTGTCTATATATAGTGTGTTAGTGTATATGTATGTGTCTATATATAGTATGTTAGTGTATATGTGTCTATATATAGTATGTTAGTGTGTATGTGTCTATATATAGTATGTTAGTGTGTATGTGTCTATATATAGTATGTTAGTGTATGTGTCTATATATAGTATGTTAGTGTATATGTGTCTATATATAGTATGTTAGTATATAGGTGCCTATATAAAGCGTGTTAGTGTATATGTGTCTATATATAGTATGTTAGTATATAGGTGCCTATATATAGTGTGTTAGTGTATGTGTCTATATATAGTATGTTAGTGTATATGTGTCTATATATATAATATGTTAGTGTATATGTGTCTATATATAGTATGTTAGTATATAGGTGCCTATATATAGTGTGTTAGTGTATGTGTCTATATATAGTATGTTAGTGTATATGTGTCTATATATATAGTATGTTAGTATATAGGTGCCTATATATAGTGTGTTAGTGTATATGTATGTGTCTATATATAGTATGTTAGTGTATATGTGTCTATATATAGTATGTTAGTGTATATGTGTCTATATAGTATGTTAGTATATAGGTGCCTATATATAGTGTGTTAGTGTATGTGTCTATATATAGTTTGTTAGTGTATATGTGTCTATATATAGTATGTTAGTGTATATGTGTCTATATAGTATGTTAGTATATAGGTGCCTATATATAGTGTGTTAGTGTATGTGTCTATATATAGTTTGTTAGTGTATATGTGTCTATATATAGTATGTTAGTGTATATGTGTCTATATAGTATGTTAGTATATAGGTGCCTATATATAGTGTGTTAGTGTATGTGTCTAGATATAGTATGTTAGTGTATAGGTGTCTATATATAGTATGTTAGTGTATATATATATAGTATGTATTCCTGTTTTTACAGAGGAAGTCATTAAAGATATTAGATTAATTAGCGTTAATTAGTTTTTTTTACCTATTTAGAAATAAATAAATAAGAAAACCATCACAGAAAACTATTAAAGGGTTTTGCACTTTCAGAATACGTAACTTATGTTTTTTTGTATAATTAAAAGTTATAAAATTCTCCAATGTAATTTCTGTATAAATTCCTCAATGTTTTCAAGATCTCTGCTTGTTGTTATTCAGTGAGAACATTCATTAATTACTACCAGTAGCTAAATTCTGTCCATGGTCATGTGATGGACACACAGGTGCACGACTCGTTACAGGATCATGTGATGGACACACAGGTGCACGGCTCGTTACAGGATCATGTGATGGAAACACAGGTGCACGACTCGTTACAGGATCATGTGATGGAAACACAGGTGCAGGGCTCGTTACAGGATCATGTGATGGACACGCAGGTGCACGTCCCTTTACGGGATCATGTGATGGACAAACGGTGCACGACTCGTTACAGGATCATGTGATGGACACACGGTGCACGGCTCGTTACAGGGTCATGTGATGGACACGCAGGTGCACGGCTCGTTACAGGGTCATGTGATGGACACACAGGTGCACGGCTCGTTACAGGATCATGTGATGGACACACAGGTGCACGGCTCGTTACAGGATCATATGATGGACACACAGGTGCACGGCTCGTTACAGGATCATGTGATGGACACACAGGTGTATGACTCGTTACAGGGTCATGTGATGGACACACAGGTGCACGGCTCGTTACAGGGTCATGTGATGGACACACCGGTGCTGGTCTCGTTACAGGATCATGTGATGGACACACAGGTACACGGCTCGTTACAGGGTCATGTGATGGACACACAGGTGCACGGCTCGTTACAGGGTCATGTGATGGACACACCGGTGCTAGTCTCGTTACAGGATCATGTGATGGACACACAGGTACACGGCTCGTTACAGGGTCATGTGATAGACACACAGGTGCACGGCTCTACTGGATCATGTGATGGACACACAGGTGCACGGCTCGTTACAGGATCATGTGATGGACACACAGGTGCACAACTCGTTACAGGGTCATGTGATGGACACAGGTGCACGGCTCATTACGGGATCATGTGATGGACACGCAGGTGCTGGGCTTGTTACAGGATCATGTGATGGACACAGGTGCTGGGCTCGTTACGGGATCATGTGATGACACACAGGTGCACGGCTCGTTACAGGGTCATGTGATGGACACATAGGTGCTGGGCTTGTTACAGGATCAGCTGCAAGACATTAAGGAGTTCAGGCCCCACCCCCTTCTCAAACTTATTGCTTCACATACTCTAGCACTGGAGGGGGGTGAATGATTTTTCTAACAATTTCTCTGATATAACAGAAAACATGAATCTAGTGGAGAAAGATATAGGGTGCTGCTAGTATATATATATACTGAGACATTGCTGGGGATGAGGGGAAGGGGTTAATCCTTCTATATGATGCGTTATATTTTATTAAAGGTCTTCACAGAAGATGATGAGACAATATGAGTCTGGTGAGGAGTGACATGTTGGGGCGTGCGGAGCAGAGGGCGATCATGTTCTGCAGGTGGAGACGTCTTCTGCTGGGTCAGCAGTTCCCGGTGTCTCATGTGTGAGGAGACTCCAGATAATATCAGCAATAAGTGCAGATCGTGACTGTGGGAAACGTCTCATTATTCTGCAAGAATCTATCCAGATGTTATAAAGAGACAGTGTGAGCTCCGGAGCAGGGAGAATCACCCCCACCATCCTCCAGAATAGGGATCCTTCTCATCACTGGTAGACGTTACTTTTGTAGGGATCACAGCGGTCGGATTGGAAAAATTCTTCTACATGACAAATAACGAGGAGACCCAATACCAGATCACTATGATAACGTACAGGTCGCAGTTCTGGCTGCGATCCGTCATTACTACCTGGTGGAGCAAATTATTATTCACATTATTCAACATTAGGGATAAATCCTGCTGTTTGTGGATCCGACGTTCTGTCCTGAATAAAGGGGTATTCCCAAAATCACAAATTATCACCTATCCGCATTATAGGTGATCATTTTCTGATCACTGGGACCCCCCACCGATTGAGAGAACGAGGGCTCATGCTTGACCACCATTCTATTCAATGTCTGCCTCACTGCGGTCGAGCATGCGCGTTGCCGCTCCAGTCAAAGTCTATGGGACTGACGGAAACAGCAGAAAACAGTAGAAATAGAGCGACAAGTTAAAATTATTTTCTTCAGTCACCACTAGGGGGAGATCAGTACATGCAGATATATACAGCTCCTATAGAATTACATAACATTCTGCTGCTTGCAGCCACCACTAGAGGGAGCTCACTACAAACAGCTCCCATAGAGTTACATGATAACATTCTATTGCTTGCAGCCACCGCTAGAGGGAGCTCACTACATACAGATATATACAGCTCCCATAGAGTTACAGGATAATATTCTCCCTGCAGCCACCACTAGGGGGAGCTCACTACATACAGATATATACAGCTCCCATAGAGTTACATTATAATATTCTGCTGCCTGCAGCCACCACAAGAGGGAGCTCACTACATACAGATATATACAGCTACCAGCATTATATGATAACATTCTGTTGCCTGCAGCCACCACTAGAGGGAGCTCGCCACATACATATATATAGAGATCCTATACAGTTACATGATAACATTCTGCTGCCTGCAGCCACCACTAGGAGGAGATCACTACATACAGCTATATACAACTCCCAAATAGTTACATGATAACATTCTGCTGCCTACAGCCACCACTAGGGGGAGCTCACTACATACAGATGTATACTGCTCCCATAGTTACATGATAACATTCTGCTACCTTCAGCCACCACTAGGGAGAGGTCACTACATACAGATATATACAGCTCCCATAGAGTTACATGATAACATTCTGTTGCCTGCAGCCACCATTAGGAGGAGCTCACTACATACAGATATATACAGCTCCTATAGAGTTACATGAAAACATTCTGTTGCCTGTAGCCACCACTTGGGGGAGATCACTACATACAGATATATACTGCACCAATAGAGTTTCATGATAAGATTCTGCTTCCTACCGCCACCACTAGGAGGAGCTCATTACATACAGATATATACAGCTCCCATAGAGTTACATGGTAACATTCTACGTCCTGCCGCCACCACTACCACTAGGGGGGGGGGGCTCTCTAAATACTGCTCCAATAGCGTTGCATGATAATATTCTGCTGCCTGCAGTCACCACTAGGAGGAGCTCGTTACATACAGAGATATACAGCTCCCATAGAGTTACGTGACAACATTCTTCTGCCTGCAGCCACCACTAGAGGGCGCTCACTACAAAGAGATTTATACAGCTCCCATAGAACAATTACATTATAACATTCTGCTGCCTGCAGCCACCGCTGTATTTACAGGAGATTAGACACCGGCCCTTTTAAGCTTTTACCATCTTCTCCAGTTTAGTGGCAGGGTTAAGGGGTAAGAAGTAAGAGAGATATGGAGATTAGAGATAAGGGTCAGAATTCAAATGGGAGAGCGGTTTGGGTTAAGAAGATTTCCCATTACTTTTACCACTTACCGCTTAACCCTTCTTCCACTGCCCTCTTATACCGTATTCCCAACCCCTTTCTCCTGCATTCTGTCCCTGATTCCCAACCCCTCTCCTATTTTCACCCTGCATGTTATTTCCAAAGGCTTTCCTACCTCTATTTCCAGTTACTCCTAAACCCTCCGCACTGCCCTCCTGTCCCTTATCCCAAACTACTTTCCTGTTCTTATCCTACCCATTAAGCCCAACCCGTCCCCTCTCTTCTACCGTTTACCCCTAAACCCGTTCCCTTTTTCCAGCTGCCCATTTTTCAGTGGCCCCAGACCCCACCCCCATTATGTACCCTGATGTAGATATAATCCCTGTCTTTTGAGTTTAGTTATTTCGTTTATTTCTTTCTCTACTTGAATTGAGCGCAGAAATCAATGAATCCTGAACTTCTTTCGAGTTATTTTCTTCCATTCACAAGGAAATTCAGCGTCTCGAGCGTTGTACTTGTCCGCACACGTTATTGAACAGACAGAAGACTTATTTCCAGTAGATCGGGGCAGTAATGGACGTGTCTGGATGAATTAACTGGATAACACTTCTTGATTATTCTTATATGGATGAGATTCTCCTTTTGTTTCCTCACTCTGGAATCTTTGGTCTGTAGTGACATCGGGGGGGACACATTTAAGTCACGTTAGAAAATTTCTGTAAGATCCCAACCCCTGAGGTCGGTGCGTGGCTGTAAAGTGTTCGCTGTTGTCATTGACTCCTGCGTCACATGGAGCGTCGCAGATTGACACGGTTTCCCGCACCCGAACACGTCCCTGAGCAACTCAGCCGGTGATTTTCTCGAGATCCTTGTTCAGAATTTATCGATTTTCAGCTTCTTCATTTCCTTCAAGATTTCAGCCTCTGACTCCTCGAGTAAAAACGGAGTGATTCTAACTTGTCTGTGAAATGCAAACACTCCCAAGTATTTGATAGAGACAAGGAAATCGAAACGCAATTTACAAAATACTGTGAGAATAAAATTCTCAATAAAATTCCGAAACGTCTTAAGACTTCGACATCTTCAGTCTTTTACTTAATCTTTCTCGGGATTTGGACAAGACGTTCTTGATCAATTTTTCCAATTTGGAGACGTCACTGTATTAATTGAAAATAAAGTTTCGATCTATTTTTTAACAAATCCCTCACAGTTCTGGATGTAACCCAAGTGACATGCAAAGGAGTAAAGCAACTTGCACTGGAAGAACATTCTTGTGTTGAAGGGGACAGAATCTTTACCCATCGTGACGTCGTTCCCCAGTCCCCGGTGATCGTAGATGTGATCGGTCAAGTCCCGGTGGAGACAGAGATCGCAGGACTCCTCGGCCCTCACCCTGCGGTCACCTTGTTCCAGGAAGATCATTTCAACCCTCCTGAAATATTTTTTTTGAGTTTTCTAGACATAACCAGGAATCATTTTCTTACAGAACGTTGTGGTGCATTTTCTGGAACAGTGGGGACGTTTTTGTGAGCACCAGAAGCTTCAGGTCATGTGCAGATCCCTGGTGCCCGGTGTGGGAGCCTCTCATGGACCATGTTTAGCAGATCACGGCTGTAGATCCCATCATAGTTCCACTTTGTATTGATTTTTTCTTTGACGTATTTGTTGCATTTTTCCAATATTTAATTTGCCAGGTCGGTCATTTTATATTTAAGATCTCTCCTGACGTAAGTGCAATGTCAAAGTGCAGATTCAATAAAATCTTCGCAAACGTTTTTTCCTCTTCGAAATAACAAATAGAAGAAAATACTGAATTATTCTGGCAGCGAGCGATGATGGGATGAGCTCATTGACTGCTCTTCTCCGCGCTCCTATAGCTACGCCCCTGAGTATATGATGTGAGGTCACATCCGGCAGGACAGTCATATTGGGACGTTATACAAGGTCATTTAATAGCCTGGTAATTCAATACCGGGATAGAAGAGATTCATCCAACCAACTCTAAAGAAACGTTGTCATAAGAGAGAGGAAATGTATCTATAAAATGTGCATAAGAGGTTAACGTGGTAAATATAAGGAGCACTGCAGGTCCCAGAACCGGAGGCTCTATCGTGTGCCTGGCATCCAACTGAAAAGGACACGGGATGAAGGGCAGATTATAGACTGGTCGGTAGTTAGCAGCGCTGGATGGGTCAAGAGTTGTTTTTTTTCAGTAATGGGTTTATAATGCGATGTTTAATAGAGGAGAGAAAGATACCAGAGGAAAGCGAGAGGTTAAATATTGTAGTCAGGTGACTAGTGACAGCCGCGGAGAGGGACTGGAGGAGTTGTGAGGGGAGAGGGACTGGAGGAGGTGAGAGGGGACAGGGACTGGAGGAGGTGTGAGGGGACAGGGACTGGAGGAGGTGTGAGGGGAGAGGGACTGGAGGAGGTGTGAGGGGATAGGGACTGGAGGAGGTGTGAGGGGATAGGGACTAGAGGTGGTGTGAGGGGAGAGGGACTGGAGGAGGTGTGAGGGGAGAGGGACTGGAGGAGGTGTGAGGGGAGAGGGACTGGGGGAG
>NC_134692.1:145372880-145392880 GCF_050947455.1 Rhinoderma darwinii | reverse complement strand
AATATTATCGTTGTCGCCACCACATCTACCCGTGTAAACAACAATGTGCTGCCGACATGAGAGAAATGTATCTGGATGAGCGATCGGAGTAACCGTATATATCCCCATACATAGCTGCTTGTGAAAGGAGCAAACGAGTGCCGATCAACCAGCTGTCTCCTTGATCGGCGCTCGTTTACACGGCCCATGTCGGGCCATGTAAGAGGACCACCCTTAGTCCAATAGGTTATATAGATAGGAACTTTTAGAACTTATTAATTTGCATTCTCAACTGGTACAATCGGATAATATAAAATAAAAATGATTTTAAGAAGCTCAGAACATTTCTACATTTCCTTTTCTTCTGAGTGTTCTCTTCTTTGTTTTGTCAAACTTCTTCATCATTCGACTTCTTCTCTTTTCCTTCATCATTCGACTTCTTCTCTTTTCCTTCATCATTCGACTTCTTCTCTTTTCCTTCATCATTCGACTTCTTCTCTTTTCCTTCATCATTCGACTTCTTCTCTTTTCCTTCATCATTCGACTTCTTCTCTTTTCCTTCATCATTCGACTTCTTCTCTTTTCCTTCATCATTCGACTACTTCCCTTTTCCTTCATCATTCTTCTTCTTCTCTTTTCCTTCATCATTCTACTTCTCCTCTTTTTCTTCATCATTCGACTTCTTCTCTTTTTCTTCATCATTCGACTTCTTCCCTTTTCCTTCATCATTCTTCTTCTTCTTCTTCTTCTTCTACTTCTTCTTCTTCTTCTTCTTCTTCGGTATCTTCTACTAGTCAGAGAGTAGAGCAGCTACAAGGAGCGCCTGTGGAGGACCGGACACGTCCATGGAGAGAATTATATGGACAGTCCATTGGTTTCCATGAAAACATGTAATACTTCAGTTCTTCGCTGTGTCGCTACCCGGAATTGAACACTTGGTGCCGGATTTACTCCAGATTACGGCTGATCTTTAGGGTCCCAGCAGCGGGACGCCATATTATCAGGGGACCCTTCCAACAAAGTGAGAGTGTTCGAAGTGTAAAACCACTTAAATCTTTTGCTTTCAGTCTTCTCCATCCTATTTTCTCTTCTTCTCATGTCTTTCTTCTTATTCTTTTTTTATCCATCTTCTTTGTTAGTTCTTTCTTTGTCTTTTTGCCCTTCTTCTGTTTCTTCAGTCCAGTCTTTCTCCGTATGGCACAATGAATGTCCCGTTTAGGTTTTTACAATAATGACCTTGATATTGTGAGTTCTGCATCAGTTCACATGTTTGTAGGTCATTTCTGTCATAATCAGCAATCCCTGAATAGTCTTAAGAATTTAGAGAAGTTATAAAATTGTAATTGAACCGGAGTGAAGATAGAACAAGACTCAATGTCACAGATGATAAGAATGGATTTTATTCTCAGTTTAAACAAGTTAAATATTCCCCCTGTCATCTCTCTGGAATAGCTGTGTGCACCTTACGACGCGTTTTATCCCCCTATAAAGATAACATTTCCTATATTTAGTGACTTCCTCGCACCGCACTCAGTTGTCTTTATTCCAATGCAGCAAGTTCTTCTTCTGGAAGTTCTACTTGGCGGTTTCTGATCCAGACTCATTAGATATCACAATCCCTGAATGATTCAACCATTGTATGTCAGGTTAGTCTGTCTTCTGTGCAATATATCATGTGATTAGGATTGCGGGTATGAAGAATGGGTGCTGTATCTGACCTCATATATTTTATACGTTTGGTTATAATGGATGGGTCTGATCTGGGTTTTCATTTGTAGCGCTCTAGAGATTATAATCACATGTCTGACCTTAATCTGAGTTTAGAGGAGAATTCCCACATCATCTTATATTAGTTTAGAGGGTATTGTGTGGGTTTATCCCGGGACCTCGGCTGTTACATCTGCCCTGGCACTGTCTATAGAACTTCAACAGAATTCACAGTCAAGACCCAATCCAGCCCGGACATCTCCTCCAATACCCGGGTGGGTTATATACCTCTTACTTATTATACCAAGTGAGTGACTCTTTTATTTGAGTCCACCGATCTCCTCTATAAAACGGACCACACCAATGATCACTCCCAATAGTCATGAGATAAAGGTCTCCATCTTGTATAAGTTCTGTCATTTTATCGGCCATTAATACCTCTTACCTCTTGTGGTCAGACATTCCATCGTTTGACTGCTCTTACTGTAAAGAATATTTTCCTATATTGATAATCGAGACGCTTTTCCTCCACACATATATGATTTTAGCTGTACAGTTTTTGGAATATTCTTTGTATTGATCTTGTATATTTATATGTATGATGTGATTTTTCATAGCAGGAAAATAGGAATGTTTTTATTGAAGCAATCTGGCAATATTATTATTATTTATTTTGCACATATCATGTGACTCACCAGCAATATTCCAGCAGTGTCATTTATTTCTCCCTAGCTCAGATGCATCTGTACATTTGAACCATTTCATTCTGGGCAGCTGTGTCATGTGATCTCAGTGTGACCCCCAGAATAGACCATGTTCTCATGTGTAGAGAGCAGGTCACTCTGACATCATGTGAAATATAGGATTACATCATCGTCAATGAGAACCCTTCTGGGAGCTCTGAGACCCCCACCCAGCTCCAGCCTTCTTGTTATTCTGTATGTCCCCCATGCTTATAGTGCTGCTAACAAGATGATTTCTGCCATATGTAAGGGACCAGGAGTGCAATGATATAATAGGTGAGTTTATACAATAATTAGCTGCAGAGTTACAAAACACCACTGACTCACACTGTCTATACTACCTGTGAGTGCTGTGTTCAGAGAGTGTATTTCTATGAGAAGTGTATTTCTATGATATGCTGCTTCTCACTGCCTCCTGTGTAAAAACTTGCACAAGCAGGAGGCAGGCTAAGTTACAGCACATAGAATACACTGAGAATCTGCAGTGTGAGTTCAGAAGTACTATCTCACTAATCTATAGCTAGCAGCAGGCAGGGGAGTCAGGTAGAAGCTGCATCACATAGGGATACACTGAGACTCTGCAATGTGGGTACAGAAGTTCTATGTCACTGATCTATCACTAGCAGAAGGTACGGTAGACAGGCTGAAGCTCCATCACATATAAAACAGAGACTATGCATGGTGAGTACAGTAGTTGTATGTCACTAATCTATCATAAACAAGAGGCAGGGGAAACAGGCTGAAGCTGCATCACATAGGATACAGCGAGATTCTGCAGTGTGAGGACAGCAGTTCTATGTCACTGATTTATCCCTTGCTGCACTAAGATTGTACTCGGAGCAGATCAAATGCAGTGTGATAAGACTCCGCTCCCTTTGCAAAGCCAGAGGCATCATGGGTCATGTAGTGTGCATTAGGGGAACCATATCAGATCTGAAGAAGGAACGAAGATGGCAGACAACTTATAAATTGCACATTAACTAAAACATGTATACCCAAAGAATTTACAGGAGCCTCTATAGTATTCTTTAATAATAACCTATGCTGCAATATATAAGGAGAAACTGTCCAGTTTTCCTTTACCTGATTTTGGTGGGTTTTGGGGCAAGTAAAATTATGCCCTCACCATGTCCAACAGAACAAGAGCTGATATTTGTAAAAACTCTCTGCTCTGCTTAATAAAGAAGAGCCTCAAGAAAAGACCCCATTATGTCCACATACCCTGGTAGGAGAAAGCCCCTGTACATCAATAAAAATACTAAATTACTTTTACCACGTTTCCTTATTTGGGGGGGACTTCGTTATATGTAAAATTTCCTGCATGTTAATTATAATATAGTAAAGTGTATTAGATCAAAGGAAAAAGTCTAAAACATCTGCTTTCTTTCCTACTCTAGGAATATTTAATACTCAAACCGACGATCGCTGGATCAAGAACAATGAAGGTCAGACGTGTTTTATATTTATGAGAATAGAAAAATGTAACAGTTCATCATTTATAACGATAAATCCCATACAGGGGAGTTCAATATATGGAAATATATGTTATGAGGAGAAGGTGGCATCTTCCTCACCTTCCAGTAGTCACTTTAAGAAATAAAAGCTGCAACGTGATTGGTTGCTATGGCCGATAAGGACATTTTTCTGTTAGTTTCGAAAAGCAATAACCCAACTAGTAAATATAGATCAGAGTTAGAAAACAAGGAATATGAAGGAAAATAAATCAGAATATTTCAAACACCAGACTTGAGGTTCCTTAAAGGAGTATTCTCGTCATCGTTAGGATATGCCATCACTTTATGTTTAGTGGGGTCCGACATCTGGGACCACTGATCCTGAGAATAAAACTATTCTACAGTCCCCTGTACAGGGGTGGCGGCAGGGCCTGTTTTAGACAAAGTGTGGCCCTGAGCAAAGTTAAAAGTCGAGCCACACTTTGCTAAATTAGGGCCATATCTTTCCGCTTGCATTACCATTGATTTCAATGGCTATGCTTCCATTGCTGGTTTCCGTTTGTCTCCGTTCCGTAAGCTACGATATTCGTTTCCCTTTCGGATGATGGGTTCCCCCAACTGAAAGGTCTGACGGAACCCATCAACGGAAACCAAATGCTGATGTGTACACACCCTTACTGTATGAATAATGCAATCAACTCAGAAGGCGGTGTGCAGAGAACTGTATCACTGATTTCTAGCGTGTCCAGGAGTGTTGAACGCCCCAAAGCATATGTCCCCCCTCTCACCAAAAAATATCTGTATACATATATAGTTATAATATCATAGCACCATAGATTAAAAATTACCTGTATACTGTTACTGCACACAACTCACTATTATAAAACCAATATTACCAATAATAATACATTATAAGGTCCAAATAATACCGCCACACCATGAAAACATAGTGAATAAATAATACCCCCATACTGTTACTGAATAATACCTCCATACTGTTACTGAATAATACCCCCACACCATAACCACATAGTGACTGACTAATACCCCCATACTGATACTGACTAATATCCCCACACCATAACCACATAGTGACTGAATAATACTCCCATACTGTTACTGAATAATACCCCCACACCATAACCACATAGTGACTGACTAATACCCCCATACTGATACTGACTAATATCCCCACACCATAACCACATAGTGACTGAATAATACCATCATACTGTTACTGAATAATACCACCACACCATAACCACATAGTGACTGAATAATACCCCCATACTGTTACTGAATAATACCTCCACACCATAACCACATAGTGACTGAAGAAGACCCCCATACTGTTACTGAATAATACCGCCACACCATAACCACATAGTGACTGAATAATACCCCCATACTGTTAATGAATAATACCACCACACCATAACCACATAGTGACTGAATAATACCACCATACTGTTACTGAATAATACCGATACATCATAACCACATAGTGACTGAATAATACCCCATACTGTTACTGAATAATACCGCCACACCATAACCACATAGTGACTGAATAATACACCCATACTGATACTGAATAATACCCCCATACTGTTACTGAATAATACCCCCACACCATAACCACATAGTGACTGAATAATACCACCATACTGTTACTGAATAATACCGATACATCATAACCACATAGTGACTGAATAATACCCCATACTGTTACTGAATAATACCACCACACCATAACCACATAGTGACTGACTAATACCCCCCATACTGTTACTGAATAATACCTCCACACCATAACCACATAGTGACTGAATAATACCCTCATACTGTTACTGAATAATACCCCCACACCATAACCACATAGTGACTGAATAATACCACCATACTGTTACTGAATAATACCGATACATCATAACCACATAGTGACTGAATAATACCCCATACTGTTACTGAATAATACCACCACACCATAACCACATAGTGACTGACTAATACCCCCCATACTGTTACTGAATAATACCTCCACACCATAACCACATAGTGACTGAATAATACTCCCATACTGTTACTGAATAATACCTCCACACCATAACCACATAGTGACTGAATAATACCCCCATACTGATACTGACTAATATCCCCACACCATAACCACATAGTGACTGAATAATACCCCCATACTGTTACTGAATAATACCTCCACAACATAACCACATAGTGACTGAATAATACCCCCATACTGCTACTGAATAATACCACCACATCATAAACACATAGTGACTGAATAATATCCCCATACTGTTACTGAATAACACCTACACACCATAACCACATAGTGACTGAATAATACCCCCATACTGTTACTGAATAATACCACCACACCATAACCACATAGTGACTGACTAATACCCCCCATACTGTTACTGAATAATACCCCCACACCATAACCACATAGTGACTGAATAATACCCCCATACTGTTACTGAATAATACCACCACACCATAACCACATAGTGACTGAATAATACCCCCATACTATTACTGAATAATACCACCACACCATAACCACATAGTGACTGAATAATATCCCCATACTGTTACTGAATAATACCTCCACACCATAACCACATAGTGACTGAATAATACCCCCATACTGTTACTGAATAATACCACCACACCATAACCACATAGTGACTGAATAATACCCCCATACTGTTACTGAATAATACCACCACACCATAACCACATAGTGACTGAATAATATCCCCATACTGTTACTGAATAATACCCCCATACTGTTACTGAATAATACCACCACACCATAACCACATAGTGACTGAATAATATCCCCATACTGTTACTGAATAATACCTCCACACCATAACCACATAGTGACTGAATAATACCTCCATACTGTTACTGAATAATACCACCACACCATAACCACATAGTGACTGAATAATACCCCCATACTGTTACTGAATAATACCACCACACCATAACCACATAGTGACTGAATAATACCCCCATACTATTACTGAATAATACCGCCACACCATAACCACATAGTGACTGAATAATACGCCCATACTGTTACTGAATAATACCACCACACCATAACCACATAGTGACTGACTAATACCCCCCATACTGTTACTGAATAATACCCCCACACCATAACCACATAGTGACTGAATAATACCCCCATACTGTTACTGAATAATACCACCACACCATAACCACATAGTGACTGAATAATACCCCCATACTATTACTGAATAATACCACCACACCATAACCACATAGTGACTGAATAATACCCCCATACTGTTACTGAATAATACCACCACACCATAACCACATAGTGACTGTATAATACCCCCATACTGTTACTGAATAATACTGCCATACTGTTACTGAATAATACCACCACACCATAACCACATAGTGACTGAATAATATCCCCATACTGTTACTGAATAATACCACCACACCATAACCACATAGTGACTGAATAATACCCCCATACTGTTACTGAATAATACCACCACACCATAACCACATAGTGACTGAATAATACCCCCATACTATTACTGAATAATACCGCCACACCATAACCACATAGTGACTGAATAATACCCCCATACTGTTACTGAATAATACCACCACACCATAACCACATAGTGACTGAATAATACCCCCATACTGTTACTGAATAATACCACCACACCATAACCACATAGTGACTGAATAATACTCCCATACTGTCACTGAATAATGTCCCCACACCATAACCACATAGTGACTGAATAATACTCCCATACTGTTACTGAATAATACTCCCACACCATAACCACATAGTGACTGACTAATACCCCCATACTGATACTGACTAATATCCCCATACTGTTACTGTATAATACCTCCATACTGTTACTGTATAATACCCCCATACTGATACTGAATAATACCCCCATACTGTTACTGAATAATACCACCACACCATAACCACATAGTGACTGAATAATACCCCCATACTATAACCACATAGTGACTGAATAATACCCCCATACTGTTACTAAATAATACCACCACACCATAACCACATAGTGACTGAATAATACCACCTTACTGTTACTGAATAATACCACCACACCATAACCACATAGTGACTGAATAATACCCCATACTTTTACTGAATAATACCTCCACACCATAACCACATAGTGACTGAATAATATCCCCATACTGTTACTGAATAATACCACCACACCATAACCACATAGTGACTGAATAATACCCCCATACTGTTACTGAATAATACCACCACACCATAACCACATAGTGACTGAATAATACCCCCATACTGTTACTGAATAATACCACCACACCATAACCACATAGTGACTGAATAATACCCCCATACTGTTACTGAATAATACCGCCACAGCATAACCACATAGTGACTGACTAATACCACCATACTGTTACTGAATAATACCCCCACACCATAACCACATAGTGACTGAATAATATCCCCATACTGTTACTGAATAATACCACCACACCATAACCACATAGTGACTGAATAATACCTCCATACTGTTACTGAATAATACCACCACACCATAACCACATAGTGACTGAATAATATCCCCATACTGTTACTGAATAATACCCCCATACTGTTACTGAATAATACCACCACACCATAACCACATAGTGACTGAATAATACCCCCATACTGTTACTGAATAATACCACCACACCATAACCACATAGTGACTGAATAATATCCCCATACTGTTACTGAATAATACCACCACACCATAACCACATAGTGACTGAATAATACCCCCATATTGTTACTGAATAATACCTCCACACCATAACCACATAGTGACTGAATAATACCCCCATACTGTTACTGAATAATACCTCCACACCATAACCACATAGTGACTGAATAATACCCCCATACTGTTACTAAATAATACCGCCACACCATAACCACATAGTGACTGAATATTACCCCCATACTGTTACTAAGTAATACCGCCACACCATAACCACATAGTGACTGACTAATACCCCCATACTGATACTGACTAATATCCCCATACTGTTACTGTATAATACCTCCATACTGATACTGAATAATACCCCCATACAGTTACTGAATAATACCACCACACCATAACCACATAGTGACTGAATAATACTCCCCATACTATAACCACATAGTGACTGAATAATACTCCCCATACCATAACCACATAGTGACTGAATAATACCACCATACTGTTACTGAATAATACCGCCACACCATAACCACATAGTGACTGAATAATACCCCCATACTGTTACTGAATAATACCCCCACACCATAACCACATAGTGACTGACTAATACCCCCATACTGATACTGACTAATATCCCCATACTGTTACTGTATAATACCCCCATACTGATACTGAATAATACCCCCATACTGTTACTGAATAATACTGTCACACCATAACCACATAGTGACTGAATAATACCCCCATACTGTTACTAAATAATACCACCACACCATAACCACATAGTGACTGAATAATACCACCATACTGTTACTGAATAATACCACCACACCATAACCACATAGTGACTGAATAATACCCCCATACTGTTACTGAATAATACCACCACACCATAACCACATAGTGACTGAATAATACCCCCATACTGATACTGAATAATACCTCCACACCATAACCACATAGTGACTGAATAATACCCCCATACTGTTACTGAATAATACCCCCACACCATAACCACATAGTGACTGACTAATACCACCACACCATAACCACATAGTGACTGAATAACACCCCCATACTGTTACTGAATAATACCCCCATACTGATACTGAATAATACCTCCACACCATAACCACATAGTGACTGAATAACACCCCCATACTGTTACTGAATAATACCCCCATACTGATACTGAATAATACCTCCACACCATAACCACATAGTGACTGAATAACACCCCCATACTGTTACTGAATAATACCCCCATACTTTTACTGAATAATACCTCCACACCATAACCACATAGTGACTGAATAATACTCCCATACTGTTACTGAATAATACCGCCACACCACAACCACATAGTGACTGAATAATACCCCCATACTGTTACTGAATAATACCACCACACCATAATCACATAGTGACTGAATAATACCTCCATACTGTTACTGAATAATACCCCCACACCATAATCACATAGTGACTGAATAATATCCCCATACTGTTACTGAATAATACCACCACACCATAATCACATAGTGACTGAATAATACCCCCATACTGTTACTGAATAATACCACCACACCATAGCCACATAGTGACTGAATAATACCCCCATACTTTTACTGAATAATACCGCCACACCATAACCACATAGTGACTGAATAATACCACCATACTGTTACTGAATAATACTGCCACACCATAACCACATAGTGACTGAATAATACCCCCATACTGTTACTGAATAATACCGCCACATCATAACCACATAGTGACTGAATAATATCCCCATACTGTTACTGAATAATACCTCCACACCATAACCACATAGTGACTGAATAATACCCCCATACTGTTACTGAATAATACCTCCATACTGTTACTGAATAATACCTCCACATCATAACCACAGTGACAGAATAATACCCCCATACTGTTACTGAATAATACCGCCACATCATAACCACATAGTGACTGAATAATATCCCCATACTGTTACTGAATAATACTGCCACACCATAACCACATAGTGACTGAATAATACCCCCATACTGTTACTGAATAATACCTCCACACCATAACCACATAGTGACTGAATAATACCCCCATACTGTTACTGAATAATACCGCCACATCATAACCACATAGTGACTGAATAATATCCCCATACTGTTACTGAATAATACTGCCACACCATAACCACATAGTGACTGAATAATACCCCCATACTGTTACTGAATAATACCACCACACCATAACCACATAGTGACTGAATAATACCCCCATACTGTTACTGAATAATACCAGCACACCATAACCACATAGTGACTGAATAATACCCCCATACTGTTACTGAATAATACCTCCACACCATAACCACATAGTGACTGAATAATACCCCCATACTGTTACTGAATAATACCACCACACCATAACCACATAGTGACTGAATAATACCCCCTTACTGTTACTGAATAATACCTCCACATCATAACCACATAGTGACTGAATAATACCCCATACTGTTACTGAATAATACCACCACACCATAACCACATAGTGACTGAATAATACCTCCATACTGTTACTGAATATTACCACCACACCATAACCACATAGTGACTGAATAATACCCCTATGCTGTTACTGCATAATACCACCACACCATAACCACATAGTGACTGAATAATACCCCCATACTGTTACTGAATAATACCGCCACACCATAACCACATAGTGGCTGAATAATACCCCCATACTGTTACTGAATAATACCGCCACAGCATAACCACATAGTGACTGAATAATACCACATGTTACTGAATTAATTCCACTATACAAATACCAATATTACCACCATGTGTTGACCATATGGTTGTAGATGACAGTTATACACAGGAGCTCTGTAGAAGATATATGTGATTACAGCACATTCATATTCTGTTACTCACAGGTGACGTCTTCTCTGATTAGAGTGGCTCACTTTCCATTTTTTTGCTCCAGCCGGTCTAGATCACTGTGATGACTTATTCCAGCCGCGACTCGTTTCCGCAGAATTTGACACAAAGACATGTTGGTTTCTCCCTTTTTAGCACGCTCCCCACCTATACCCCATCCTCTAAACACACTCATAATCCACACTGTCCCAGACAGTAATAATGATCCCTCAGTGCTCGACACAATTAAAGTGCCCCATCAGTAACCGTGCCCCCTTTGTGCCCCCACAGTAATAATGCCTATTTGTGCCCCCTGTAGATAGCACCAAACACAGCCCCCTGTAGATAGCACCACACATAGCACCCCTGTAGATTGCGCCACACACAGCCCCCTAGTAGATGGTGCAACACACAGCCCCCTAGTAGATAGTGCCACACAGCCCCTTCTTAGTAGATAGCCCCCCTTCTTTGTATATAGTGCCACACTGCCCCCTTCCCTTGTCTATAATGCCACACAGCCCCCCTTTTATACAGAGCCACACAGCCCCCTTTGTATATAGTGCCACACAGCCCTCTTGTATATAGTGTCACACAGCCCCCTCTCTTGTGAATCTGTGGAATAGCCGATCTCAAGAGCTGGTTCTTTACTGTACGGGTGGTGAATCTGTGCAATAGCCGACCTCAGGAGCTGGTTCTTTACTGTAAGAGCGGTGAATCTGTGGAATAGCCGACCTCAGGAGCTGGTTCTTTACTGTAAGAGTGGTAAATCTGTGGAATAGCCGACCACAGGAGATGGTTCTATACTGTAAAAGCGGTGAATCTGTGGAATAGCCGACCTCAGGAGATGGTTCTTTACTGTAAGCGTGATGAATCTGTGGCATGGCCGACCTCAGGACTCGGTCCTTTACTGTAAGAGTAGTAAGTCTGTGGAATGACCGACCTCAGGAGCTGGTTCTTTACTGTAAGAGCGGTGAATCTGTGGAATAGCCAACCTCAGGAGCTGGTTCTTTACTGTAGGAGCGATGAGTCTGTGGAATAGCCGACCACAGGAGCCAGTTCTTTACTGTAAGAGCGGTGAATGTGTGGAATAGCCGACCTTATGAGCTGGTTCTTTACTGAAACTGCGGTGAATCTGTGAAATAGCCGACTCAGGAGCTGGGTCTTTACTGTAACAGCGGTGAATCTGTTGAATAGCCGACCTCAGGAGCTGGCTCTTTACTGTAAGAGTGGTGAATCTGCGGAATAGCCGACCTCAGAAGCCGGTCAGAGCAGGAACAATAGATGACTTTAAAAAAGATCATTTCCTAGAATGAACAAAAATCAGCTCCTATGTCAATGTGTAGAAATTTGTCCCTTCCCTTGGTTAAACTTGACGGACATGTGTCTTTTTTTTAACCGTTCTATGTAACTATGTAACTATGTGACTATGTGACTGAGTGACTATGTAACTATGTGACTATGTAACTATTTGACTATGTGACTATGTAACTATGTGACTATGTGACTATGTACTGTGTGACTATGTGACTATGTAACTATGTAACTATGTGACTATGTAACTATGTAACTATGTGACTATGTAACTATGTAACTATGTGACTATGCATGTGGCAAGTTTGATTCATGTTATATTCTGGTGATATATTCTGGTGATGCATCAAGTCAGTAAAGAACCGTACGGAGAGTTTCTCTTTACATTAAGATTTTTGTGTTCCTTCTATTCTCCCCAGAGATTGAGTGTGAAGCCTCAGCATCGTAAAGGTAAGCAGGCCGCCATCTTTCCTATGAAGTGACGACTATAGAAGCAGTTGGGGGAGAATATTCTCTTTCCTCTTCTTTTTGGCAGTGACGGTAATTCTAGACCAGTTAGAAAGCTCCAAGACTGCAGATCACACAGTAAAACTTTTTTTTATATAGTTTGTGTTTTTGTTTGTAAATTCTTTATTTTACAATTCAAGAGCATAGTAATCAGGGGTACAGAGAGAAAAAAGGGGGGTGGAAAACAATAATAATAGCAAATACCAGATAGTGAACACACAGGTCCAAAATATTGTATCAAACAAGGAATAGAGTTCAGCAAATCAACATCGGAGAGAGGGGAAAAGAGGAAAATACAGAAAAAGAAAAACAAAAAGTGCTTGTTTTTCTCCCGAATTCAGTATAAGATTAAAATACGCACAACGGGAACCAATTATCTTGCTTATCTATATATTGTTAGAGCCATAGACAGACTTTCTCTTATAAGTTATAGGGAGACGTCACTTGACCGGTCTGGTGACCGATTACATTCATCGCTTTATATTCCATACACCTGTGCGGCCCATGAAATAAATAATAGTATTTTCTATATATATTCTATAATGTCTTTACTTTCTTATTTCAGAAACACTTGAAGACACAATGAAGCTGCTGGGACTGGAAAAATACACAACATCTAAACTCACAGTTAGTGACATACTAGAAATCGGGCCAGCTACAGTGAAGGAAATTAGATGTAAAACTGTTAAAGATATCCCATGGGTTTTTCTACAGAACATCATGGCCCTAAATCCATCAGCAAGAAACACGTCTTTAGAGGAATCAGAAAATCAGGACACCGTACAAGTTCCTATCCACGCCTTGGACGTTGTGTGCGCCATCTTGCATTGCTCAGATAGCTTTTTACAACAGGATGTAATGACAAAGATGTCCAAGTGCCAATTTGCAGTTCCTCTGTTGCTCCCGGTTGGTGATGGAAAGACATTCACCTTTTTGCTATGGGCTTTGAGAGACATTGTGAAACAATGGAAGCCGCAGGCTCTACCGGAGGACAGAGATTTTAGAGAAGACAATTTAGTGGACATCAGTTTGCCAGTTTTCTCTTTTGTGAGACTGGGGGATTGCAGTCTATCAAAATCCAAAGTTCTTAATGGCGTCCTGAACCACGGACAAACACATTATGACTTTTTTGTGAATCAGGAAATGGAATGTGGAAATGTTCAGAAAACGCTCTCACGTGGCTTAGTCGAAATATCTTGGTTTTTTCCTGGTGCATCAAACTCTTTTCCAGAACCTTTTGCAGTCACGAATTTACACGGAGACATTGCGAACAACATGAAACAGTTCAACTTTTTGACACGAGTGTCGTCAGCAGTTTTTATTTTTTTAAATGATCTCACGGATGAAAATTTTACGTTCCTGTCAGAATGTCAGAGTAGAGATGTCACTTTTTACTTGATCACTAAGAAGCAAGTTGACAATCATATTGAAGACATGATCAAACAACTCCAGAACTTTTCAATTACAAATGGGAGAAATATGGCAGCTTTGATCAGGAATCTACTAAAAAATATTGCCACATTTTTGAAAAACAGACCCCATCGTATAAGCCTTCTGGATATGTCCAGCACAGCTAGTGACCTTGACATAGAGGTGGATGAATGCAATGTAACGTGCCAATACACTAAAGGACATGCTTTGTCAATCACCCGGGAAATAAAGGACATCGTTGAATATAAAAACAAAACATTAAAACTACAGGGGAAACTGTGGAAAGAATTGTCCAAAACTGAAAAAGAAATGTGCCGAATGAAGGAGCAGGGCAGAATGAAGAGTCTGGAATACAAGGAAAAATTGGCAAAGCAATGCATGGAGATCCAAGAAAAACAATATCATAGTGAAGTCCCCAGTGATGTCCACAAATTCATCAATGTGATAACAAAGTCCAGTGTAGTAGAAAGACGTTATTCCATTTAAACAGAAACTCTCAATATGTCGTGTTCTTCTAAAATAGACCTCATTTTCTAAAGAAATATTCTTATCATATCTGACACTTCATCAGAATCTTCACACGTAAACCAAGAAAATAACTCAAAATAACTCAAGTCACACAGAACTAGGGAGGAGACCATCAGGACTTGGTTAAGTGAAGTGTTTTTCTGCAAACTTGAACTTTCTGACCACAATAAAAGGTGTTAGGAAGAAATTCAATACCATTTATGGAAGCAGCTTCATCCCCGGTCCTGCTATATATATAAGAATTCATCTCCGTTTCCATAGTCTCGATTTAGTAGAAGTCAACTTTAGACCAGAAACATCAAGGTAAGTGTTGTCCTTAATAGCCGGGAGGGGTAAGACCCAAATATCAATGGATTGCTGGATGTGGGTGGTTGTCCTCTTCGGTGGTAGCCCATGGCATAACCTTCTAAAGCTCTTACTGTCCAGTAGACTCCAGTACAAATACTGTCTAGTGGGCGCTCGTCTCCAGATGGTTAGATTGACTCAGATATATTCAGGTAGGTGGTAACATCTCCTCTCCTCAGCCCAAACTTTGTTATATTTTCTATGTAATATAAAATGACTTTCTCCTGAGTGAATTCAAGCCTCCTGTACAGGTGCAGCGGAGCCTATACTACAGCTATAGAAGTGCCCACTGTTCCGTATTTAGTCTCTCCATACGGCATTGTATTCTGGTGAGAATAGTTCTATACAGCAGCATATGGAGGGGTTGTTACAATGGATCCAGTCTAGACAATCCTCTGTTAAATAAAAAGATCAGCATCACAAATTTCTCTCTTGTCCTGAGAGTTTGTTACAATGTATCAGTGCAGGTAAAATGTATCAGTCTGGAGTCCAGACTGTTTAGCTCACAGAAGATTGTCTAGACTGGATACATTGTAGCAAACTCTAAGCTGTGAGAAGTATTCGATCATGGACATTATAGCCTCTGAATGTAAACAAGAATGTTCTCATTCACTGAAAGCAAGCAGTTAATCTCTTTATTCCATGATGACTTTATTCGGTGCTGTTATACGATTTGTGTTACCTTTGATTATAGGTTAATCTCGCTGCCTTATAACTTAATAATAGTTTAGATGTGATAAAAAATATATTAAGTTGCATTAAAACTATTTCTATTTTTTATAATTACTTTCCCCTTTATATATATTTATCTGTAAATTGTAAAGTCAAGACTATGAGGTGGGTGGCGGGGCGACACGCGTGGGTCTTTTCATCCACGTCATGCAGTCATTGTGATTGTCATTGTTAGATCTACATTTTTATCATCAGACTCTTTGATATCGCATTGTTATTTCCATCCGCTAGGCTTTTATGTATATATTGTAGGCACTCCCATATATTATATACTTTTCTGTGACCTATGGTTTGAAACATATTTTTTCCATGTGTGGTTTGTCCTTCAGCCCAAGGGCGGGGGCTGGGACGTGGGTCCTGCACATGTTTGTGCATTTTGTTTGTTTTTTAATTGTTGTCTGTGCTTTTTGTATTCTTTGATGTTATGATGGAGATTTTATTTGCTATTATTCGTGTTTTTGTTTGTTTTCATTGTTTTCAGCGTACACATTGACTGGCACTCTAATCAATATATATTTTTAGTGGTGCCCGCTGTCCCTCTTTGATATGTATCCTATACACGGATGTTAAGAGGCAAAAGATAAAGAGAATTATCTAAAGAGGAACAGCGCCAATAAGGGGAATCTACTTTATCCTTTGCCTCTTAACATATTGCCAACGGAACCCCTATGGATCTCCGTATGAACCCCGGGCTGCAGTACCCTATATCATATAGGTGCATCAGGACATTGTGTTCCCAGCACAACACCCCCAGGTGAGCGCAACTTGATCACCCCCAGCACCACCCCTCCAAAATCCTTTGGGATGATGCACTATGTGCGCCGTGTATTTGTTGTCTTCTCCAGTTATCTATCCGCGGATGACAGCGAATCATTTTGTAAATCTTGTCCATCGGCTCTTCCCTTACTCTGTCATCTAGGAAGGGGTTTTCAGTGTGGTTAAACCGTTTGTGAGGTCCTACAGTCCATTATTACTCTGAATATCTATTCTATATACCAGGGGTACTCAACTATTTTTAGCGAAGGTTCATTTACGTAGGACTGCCCTCAGGTGATGGTCCGAGCTGAGTACCAACAGTAACGCTATATTCATACTGGTTGGATTTCTGACCCGTGGATCTGCAGCAGAAATCTGAGGCTTATCTGCCAAAATGGCCCTTAGGGCAAAGCCACACGTGGCGGAATTGCTCTTGAATTCCGCTGCGGACACTCTGCAGCGTTAATCCGCAGCGGAGCCGTTTCTCCATTGACTTCCACTTCTTTTTAGTAGGCTTCGTTTAGACGAGGCTGAAAATTCCGCTGCGAAGAATAGGCTGCGGTGCGGAATTTGGTGTCCGCAGCATACAATGGATGTTGCGGACCAATGGCGGACTGGTTGCGGACTCATGGCGGAAGTTCTCCATTGACTTCAATGGAGATTCTAAATTCCGCAATGAAGTCCGCAGCTGTCATGCACATGTTATGTGTGCTGCGGATGCGTCTTGCTTTTTTGACATGACATTTCTTCATTCTGGCTGGACCTATGTATTTCTAGGTCTACAGCCAGAATGAGGAAGTCAATGGGGCTCCCGGAATGACGGGAGCGTTGCTAGGAGACGTCTGTAAATAGTCACTGTCCAGGGTGCTGAAAGAGTTAAGCGATCGGCAGTAACTGTTTCTGCACCCGGGACAGTGACTACCGATCCCAATATACAGCAACCTGTAAAAAAATAGAAGTTCATACTTACCGAGAACTCCCTGCTTCTGTCTCCAGTCCGGCTTCCCAGGATGACGTTTCAGTGTAAGTGACGGCTGCAGCCAATCACAGGCCAAGCACAGGCTGCAGCCAATCACAGGCCAATCACAGACTGCAGCGGTCACATGGACTGCCGCGTCATCCAGGGAGGTCGGGCTGGATGCCGAAAGAGGGACGCGTCACCAAGACAACGGCCGGTAAGTATGAAATTTGTTTACTTTCACTAGGGAAAGTGCTGTCCCTTCTCTCTATCCTGCACTGATAGAGAGAAGGGAAGCACTTTTACCGCAGTCCGCAGCAGCTAGTCCGCATCAATTTTCTGCACATTTTGGGCATATCCGCAGCAGAATCTGCAACGCAGATTCTATGCGGCATTGATGCGGGCAGTTGCAGAGGAAATCCGCCACGTGTGGGCATGCCCTTAAAGTGAGTACCACCCTGTAGATCAGGGGTCCCAAACTCGGCCGGGTAAGTGGGCCACATATAGAAAAAATTTGAAGTTGACGGCCACATTACTTTCAAATTTGATACATTACAAAATTATTGGTATTCAATAAGTTATTTGAACTACTATAACAATATATTACTATAACACTACATTACTATAACACTACATTACTATAACACTACATTACTATAACACTACATTACTATAACACTACATTACTATAACACTACATTACTATAATACTACATTACTATAACACTACATTACTATAACACTACATTACTATAATACTACATTACTATAACACTACATTACTATAACACTACATTACTATAACACTACATTACTATAACACTACATTACTATAACACTACATTACTATAATACTACATTACTATACCACATTACTATAACACTACATTACTATAATACTACATTACTATAACACTACATTACTATAATAACACTACATTACTATAATACTACATTACTATAATACTACATTACTATAACACTACATTACTATAATACTACATTACTATAACACTACATTACTATAACACTACATTACTATAACACTACATTACTATAATACTACATTACTATAACACTACATTACTATAACACTACATTACTATAACACTACATTACTATACACTACATTACTATAACACTACATTACTATAACACTACATTACTATAACACTACATTACTATAACACTACATTACTATAACACTACATTACTATAATACTACATTACTATAACACTACATTACTATAACACTACATTACTATAACACTACATTACTATAACACTACATTACTATAACACTACATTACTATAACACTACATTACTATAATACTACATTACTATAACACTACATTACTATAACACTACATTACTATAACACTACATTACTATAACACTACATTACTATAATACTACATTACTATAACACTACATTACTATAACACTACATTACTATAACACTATATTACTATAACACTACATTACTATAACACTACATTACTATAACACTACATTACTATAACACTACATTACTATAACACTACATTACTATAACACTACATTACTATAACACTACATTACTATAATAACACTACATTACTATAATACTACATTACTATAATACTACATTACTATAACACTACATTACTATAACACTACATTACTATAACACTACATTACTATAACACTGCATTACTATAACACTACATTACTATAACACTACATTACTATAACACTACATTACTATAACACTACATTACTATAACACTACATTACTATAACACTA